>NW_026110308.1:300000-600000 GCF_024679095.1 Eriocheir sinensis | reverse complement strand
AAATACACATAAAATATTTAAATTTGCATTGAAATAAATATACAAAATGCACATACAATAAGGTAAATTTGTATTGAAAGAGATATGCAAAAATACATATAAAACAACGTAAATTTGTTTCAAAATATATATTCGAATACATATAAAAAAACGTAGATTTCTATAAAAAGATATATATACAAAATACACATAAAATTAAGTAAATACGTATAAAAAATGTATACGAAATACAAATAAAATAATGTAAATTCGAATTAAAATAAATAAACAAAATACCAATAAAAGAATGTGTATTTGGATAAATATAAATATACAAAATACACATACAAAATAAACATAAAATAAGGTAGATTTGTAAAAAAAACATATGTACAAAATACACATAAAATAATGTAAATTTATATAAAAATATATATACAAATACACATAAAATACCATGAATTTGTATAAAAATATATATTCAAAATAAATATTAAATAATGTAAAAGCGTATAAAAATATATATACAAATACAGATACAAAAATACACATCGAATAATTAAATTTGTATTAAAATTAATATACAAAATGCGTATATAATAAGGTAAATTTGTATTGAAAAAATATGCAACATACACGTTTACACATACAAATTTATATTATTTTATTGGTATTTTGTTTATTTATTTTGATACGAATTACATGATTATATGTGTATTTTGTACATATTTTTTATACGTATTTACATTATTTAATGTGTATTTTGTTTATATATTTTCATACAAATTTACGTTATTATATGTGTATTTGTATAAATATTTTGATACAAATTTACTTTATTTCATGTATTTTGTATATATATTTCAATTCAAATTTAGCTTATTTTGTTTGTATTTTGTATATATTTTCATACAAATTTAATTACTTCTGTGTATTTTTGTATATAGTTTTATATAAATTTACGTTATTTTATGTGTTTTTTGTATATTTATATTTACACAAATACACATTCTTTTATTGATATTTTGTTTTTTTATTTTGATACGAATTTACATTATTTTATGTGTTTTTTGTATACATTTTTTTATACGTATTTACTTCATTTTATGTGTATTTTGTATATATATTTTTATAGAAATCTACGTTATTTTATGTGTATTCGTATATATATTTTGAAACAAATTTACATTGTTTTATATGTATTTTGCATATCTATTTCAATACAAATTTACCCTATTGTATGTGTTTTTTGTATATTTATTTTAATACAAATTTAATTTTTTGATGTGTATTTTTGTATATATATTCTTATAAATTAAAAAAATGCGTTATTTTATGGGTATTTTGCTTCTTTATTTTCATACAAATTTACATTATTTTATTAATATTCTGTGTATTTATTTTGATACGATTTTACATTATTCTATTTGTGTTTTGTACATATTTTTTTATTCAAATTTACGTTATTTTAAGTGTATTTGTTTATGTATTTTCATTCAAATTTACATAATTTTATGTGTATTTTGTGTATGTATTTCAAAACAAATTTACCTAATTTGATGTGTATTTTGTATATTTATTTTCATACAAATTTAAAATGTTTTTGTGTATTTTTGTATATAGTTTGATACAAATATAGGTTATTTTATGTGTATTTTGTATATCTATTTTCATACAAATACACATTCTTTTATTGATATTTTGTTTATTTATTTTGACGCGAATTTTATGTGAATTTGTTTTCATTTCATACAAATTTACATTATTTTATGTGTAATTTGTACATGTATTTAAATACAAATTTAACTAATTATATGTGTATTTTGTATATCTATTTTCATACAAATTGAAATTTATTTTTTTGTTTTTTGTATATATTTATCTATTCAAATTTTCGTAATTTTATAAAAATATATACCAAAATACACATAAAATATTTAAATTTGCATTGAAATAAATATACAAAATGCACATACAATAAGGTAAATTTGTATTGAAAGAGATATGCAAAAATACATATAAAACAATGTAAATTTGTTTCAAAATATATATACGAATACAAATAAAAAAACGTAGATTTCTATAAAAATATATATACAAAATACACATAAAATTAAGTAAATACGTATAAAAAAATGTATACAAAATACACATAAAATAATGTAAATTCGAGTTAAAATAAATAAACAAAATACCAATAAAAGAATGTGTATTTGGATAAATATAAATATACAAAATACACATACATAATAAACATAAAATAAGGTAGATTTGTAAAAAAATATATGTAATAAATACACATAAAATAATGTAAATTTATATAAAAATATATTTACCAAAACACACATAAAATATTTAAATTTGTATTGAAATAAATATACAAAATGCATATACAGTAAGGTAAATTTGTATTGAAAGAGATATTCAAAAATACATATAAAACAATGGAAATTTGTTTCAAAATATATATACGAATACACATAAAATAAAATAGATTTCTATAGAAATATATATACAAAATACATATGAAATTATGTAAATACGTATAAAAATATATATACAAAATACATATCAAATAATGTAAATTCGTGTCAAAATAAATACACAAAATATCATGAAAAGAATGTGTATTTGTATGAAAATAGATAATAGATAATAAATTTGTATAAAATATATATGCAAGATACACATTAAATAATGTAAATATGTATAAAAAAGTATATAAAAAAAACAAATAGAATAATGTAAAATCGTATCAAAATAAATACACCGAATATTAACAAAATAATTTAATTTTGAATGAAAATAAAGATGCAAAATTCCCATAAAATAGCGCATTTCTTATAAAAATATATATACCAAAATACACATAAAATTTTTTAATTTGTATTGAAATAAATATACAAAATGCATATACAATAAGATAAATTTGTATTGAAAGAGATATGCAAAAATACATATAAAACAATGTAAATTTCTTTCAAAATATATATACGAATACAAATAAAAAAAACGTACATTTCTATAAAAATATATATACAAAATACACATAAAATTAAGTAAATACGTATAAAAAAATGTATTCAAAATACACATAAAATAATTTAAATTCGAATTAAAATAGATAAACAAAATACCAATAAAAGAATGTGTATTTCGATAAATATAAATATACAAAATACACATACAAAATAAACATAAAATAAGGTAGATTTGTAATAAAATACATATACAAAATACACATACAATAATGTAAATTTATATGAAAATATATAAACAAATACACATAAAATACCATGAATTTGTATAAAAATATATATTCAAAATAAATATTAAATAATGTAAGAGCGTATAAAAATATATATACAAAGAACATATAAAATGAAAATTAAAATGCAAAATACCTATAAAATAAAGCATTTTTTTTATAAAATTATTGATACCAAAATACATATAAAATATTTGAACTTGTATTAAAATAAATATACAAAATGCACATACAATAAGGTAAATTTGTATTGAAATAGATATGGAAAATACATATAAAATAATGTAAATTTGTTTCAAAATATATATACGAATACACATAAAATAACGTAGATTTCTATAAAAATACATATACAAAATACACATAAAATTAAGTAAATACGTATAAAAAAATGTATACAAAATACACATAAAATAATTTAAATTCGTATAAATGTAAATAAACAATATACCAATAAAAGAATGTGTATTTGTATAAATATAAATATACAAAATGCACATAAAATAACGTAACTTTATATAAAACTATATACATAAAATAACGCAAATTTCTATAAAAATATATGTACAAAAATGAACATTAGATAAATTTGCATAAAAATATATATACAAAACATACATTAGATAGTGTAAATGAGTATAAAAATATGTATACAAAATACCTATGAAATAATCTAAATTCGTATCGAATTAAATTAAGAAATACCAATAAAATAATGTAATTTTGGATGAAAATATATATACAAAATACACATAAAATAACCTAAATTCAAATACAAATATACATATAAAATAATTTAAAATTGAATGAAATAAATATGCAAAATAAACATAAAATAAGGCAAATTTGTAATAAAATATATGAAAAAATACACATAAAATAATATAAATTTGTATGAAAATATATATACAAATACACATTAAATAACATGAATTTGTATAAAATTTGTATCAAAATATATACTTATACACACAATAAAATAACGTAATTTTTTTATGAAAATGTATATACAAAATACACATAAAATAATTTAAATACGTAGAAAAATATATATATAAAAAACACATAAAATAGTGTAAATATGTATGAAAATATATAAACAAATACACATAAAATAATGTAAATTTGGATAAAAAATATATACAAAATTAAGATTAATTAATGTAAATATATATATATAAAATATATACAAAAAACACATAGAATAATGTTAAATCGTATCAAAATAAATAAAGAGAATATAAAAAAAAAGTAAATTTGTATGTAAATAAAGATGCAAAATATCCATATAATAACGCATATTTGCATAAAAATATATATAAAAAAATACATATAAAATGATTAAATTTGTATTAAAATAAATATACAAAATGCACGTACAATAAAGTAAATTTGTATTGAAATAGATATGCAAAATACACATTAATAATGTAAATTTGTATCAAAATATATATACGAATACTCATAAAATAGAGTAAATTTCTATGAAAATATACATACAAAATAGATATACAAAATACACATATAACTAGTTATATTTGTATTTAAATACATGTATAAAAAACACATAAAATAATGTAGATTTGTATGAAATGAAAGCAAATACATTTTATATAAAATATATATACAAAATACACATAGAATAATGTAAAATCATATCAAAATAAATACACAGAATATCAATAAAATAATGTAAATTTGTATGAAAATAAAGATGCAAAATACCCATAAAATAAAGCATATTTTTATAAAAATACATATACAAAAATACACACAGATTAATCAAATTTGTATTAAAATTAATATACAAAATACACATACAATAAGGTAAATTTGTATTAAAAAAATATGCAAAATACACATAAAACAATGTAAATTTGTTTCAAAATATATATACGAATACACATAAAATAACGCAGATTTCTATAGAAATATATATTCAAAATATACTTGAAATAATGTAAATACGTATAAAAATATATATACAAAATACACATTAAATAATGTTAATTCGTGTCAAAATAAATAAACAAAATATCATGAAAAGAATGTGTATTTGTATGAAAATAGATATACAAAATACACATAAAATAACCTAAATTTGTATAAAACTATATACAAAAATACACAAAAATAATTTAAACATGTATGAAAATAAATATGCAAAAAACATAAAATTAGGTAGATTTGTATTGAAATACATATACAAAATACACATAAAATAATGTAAATTTGAATTATATATATAAACATATAGACTTAAAATAACGTAAATTTGTATCAAATATATATACAAAAAACACATTAAATAATGTAAATATGTATAAAAAAATATATAGAAAACACAAATCAAATAATGTAAAATCGTATCAAAATAAATACAGAAAATATTAATAAAATAATGTAAATTTGTATGAAAATTAAGATCAAAATACCCATAAAATAATTCATTTTTTTATAAAAATATATTTACGACAAAACATAAAATATTTGATTATGTTTTAAAATAAATAGATATACAAAATACACATAAAATAAGCTAAATTTGAATTGAAATATATATACAAAATACATAAAATAATGTAAATTTGTATCAAAATACCTAAACAAATACACATATAATAACGTAAATTTTTATAAAAATATATAAACAAAATACACATTAAATAATGTAAATACGTACAAAAAAAATGTACAAAATACACAAATAATCATGTAATTCGTATCAAAATAAATAGACAAAATACCAATAAAATAATGTAAATTTCTATGAGAAAACATATATAAAATACACATAAATAACGCAAATATCAAAAAAATATATATAATATAATATATTTTTATACATATTTAGAATATTTAATGTATATTTTGTATATATATTTTATCCAAATTTACGTTATTTTATATGTATTTGTTTATATATTTTCATACAAATTTACATTATTTTATGTGAGTTTTGTATATGTATTTCAATACAAATACAAAATTCAAACAAATTTAAATTATTTTTGTGTATTTTTGTATATATTTTTATACAAATTTTAGTTATTTTATTTGTTTTTTGTATATATATTTTCCTACAAATATACATTCTTTTATTAGAATTTTGTGTATTTATTTTTTTTACGAATTTACTTTATTTTATGTGTATTTTGTATATATATTTTTCTACGTATTTAAACTATTTTATGTGTATTTTATATATACATTTTCATAAAAATTTACGTTATTTTATTGTGTGTATTCGTATATATTTTGAAACAAATTTTATACAAATTCATGTTATTTTATGTGTATTTTTATATATATTTTCATACAAATTTATATTATTTTATAATAAAACAATGTAAATTTGTATGAAAATAAAGATGCAAAATACCCATTAAATAACGCATTTTTTATAAAAATATATATACCAAAATACACATGAAAAAATTAATTTGTATTAAAATAAATATACAAAATACACATACAATAAGGTAAATCTGTATTGAAATAGATATGCAAAATACATATAAAACAATGTAAATTTGTTTCAAAATATATATACGAATACACATAAAATAACGTAGATTTGTATAAAAATATATATACAAAATACACATAAAATGAAGTAAATACGTATAAGAAAATGTATACAAAATACACATAAAATAATGTAAATTCGTATCAAAATAAATAAACAAAATACCAATAAAAGAATGTGTATTTGTATAAATATAAATATACAAAATACACATAAAATAACGTAAATTTGTATAAAACTATACAAAAATACACAGAAGTAATTAAATTCGTATGAAAATAGATATACAAAATACAGATAAAATAAGCTAAATTTGAATTGAAATGTATATACAAAATACAATATTTTATGTGTATATTTGTATTTAGGTTATTTTATGTGTATTTTGTATATATATTTTCATCCAAAATTACATTATTTTATGGGTATTTTCTTAATTTAATTCGATACGAAAGTAGATTATTTCATAGGTATTTTCTATACATATTTTTATACTCATTTACATTATCTAATGTGTGTTTTGTAAATATATTTTTATGCAAATTTATTTTATGTTCATTTTTGTTCATATATTTTTATAGAAATTTGCGTTATTTTATGTATTTGGTTTTATATAAATTTACGTTATTTTATGTGCATTTTGTATACTTATATTTATACAAATACACATTTTTTTATTGGTATATTGTTTATTTACATTTATATGAATTTACATTATTTTATGTGTTTTTTGTATACATTTTTTTATACGTATTTACTTAATGTTATGTGTATTTTGTATATGTATTTTTATAGAAATCTACGTTATTTTATGTGTATTCGTAAATATATTTTGAAATAAATTTACATTATTTTATATGTATTTTGCATATCTATTTTAATACAAATTTACCTTATTGTATGTGCATTTTGTATATTTATTTTAATACAAATTGAGATATTTTATGTGTATTTTGGTATCAATAATTTTATAAAAAAACGTAAATTTGTATAAAAAAATATATACAAAACACAAATAGAATAATGTAAAATCGTATCAAAATAAATACACAGAATATTAATAAAATAATGTAAATTTATATGAAAATAAAGAAGCAAAATACCCATAAAATAACGCATTTTTTTTATTTATAAAAATATATATACCAAAATACACATCAAAAAATTAAATTTGTATTAAAATAAACATACAAAAAACACATACAATAAGGTAAATTTGTATTGAAATATATATGCAAAATAAATATAAAACAATGTAAATTTGTTTCAAAATATATATACGAATACACATAAAATAACGTAGATTTCTATAAAAATATATATACAAAATACACATAAAATGAAGTAAATACGTATAAAAAATGTATACAAAATACATATAAAATAATGTAAATTCGTATCAAAATAAATAAACAAAATACCAATAAAAGAATGTGTATTTGTATGAATATAAATATACAAAATACACATAAAATAACGTAAATTTATATAAAAGTATATACAAAAATACACAGAAGTAATTAAATTTGTATGAAAATATATACAAAATACAAACGATATAAGCTAAATTTGAATTGAAATATATATACAAAATACATGAAATAAAGTAAATTTGTATCAAAATATTTATACAAATACACATATAATAACGTAAATTTGTATGAAAATATATAAACAAAATACACATTAAATAATGTAAATACGTATTAAAAAATATGTACAAAATACACATCTAATCATGTAATTCGTATCAAAATAATGAACAAAATACCAATAAAATAATATAAATTTGTATGAGTAAACGTGTATGTTGCATATTTTTTCAATACAAATTTACCTTATTATATACGCATTTTGTATATTAATTTTAATACAAATTTAATTATTCGATGTGTATTTTTGTATCTGTATTTTTATAAACATATGCTTTATTTTTTCGGTATTTTGCATCTTTATTTTCATACAAATTTACATTATTTTATTGATATTCTGCTCATTCATTTTCATACGAATTGACATTATTCTATGTGTATTTTGTATATACTTTTCATACAAATTTACGTTATTTTATGTGTAAAAATTTGTACAAAATACACATAAAATCATGTAATTCGTATCAAAATAAATAAACAAAATACCAATAAAATAATATAAATTTGTATGAGTAAACGTGTATGTTGCATATTTTTTCAATACAAATTTACCTTATTATATACTCATTTTGTATATTAATTTTAATACAAATTTAATTATTCGATGTGTATTTTTGTATCTGTATTTTTATAAACATATGCTTTATTTTTTGGGTATTTTGCATCTTTATTTTCATACAAATTTACATTATTTTATTGATATTCTGCTCATTCATTTTGATACGAATTGACATTATTCTATGTGTATTTTGTATATATTTTTCATACAAATTTACGTTATTTTATGAGTATTTGTTTATATATTTTGACACAAATTTACAATATTTTATGGGTATTTTGTAGTTACATTTCAAAAGAAATTTACCTAGTTTTATGTGTATTTTGTATATCTATTTTCATACAAACTCAGATTATTTCTATGTATTTTTGTATATATTTTAATACAAATTTTTGTTATGTTATGTGTATTTTGTAAATTTATTTTCATTCAAATATATATTATTTTATTGGTGTTTTGTTGATTTATATTCATACGAATTTACATTATTTTATATGTACTTTGTATATATATTTTTATACGCTTTTACTTTATTTAATATTTATTTTGAATATATATTTTTATACAAATTCATGGTATTTTATGTGTATTTGTATATATATTTTTATATAAATTTACATTATTTTATGTGTATTTTGTACATATATTTTTTTACAAATCTACCTTATTTTATGTTTATTTTGTATGTGTATTTTGTATATTTATATTTATCCAAATACACATTCTTTTATTGGTATTTTGTTTATTTATTTTAACTCGAATTTACATTATTTTATGTGTATTTTGTATACATTTTTTTATACGTATTTACTTAATTTTATGTGTATTTTGTATATATATTTTTATAGAAATCTACGTTTTTTTATTTGTATTCGTATATATATTTTGAAACAAATTTACATTGTTTTATATGTATTTTTGCATATCTCTTTCAATACAAATTTTCTTATTGTATGTGCATTTTGTATATTTATTTCAATGCAAATTTAAATATTTTATGTGTATTTTGGTATATATATTTTTATAAGATTACGAAAATTTGAATAAAAATATATACAAAAAAACAATAAAATAAATTTCAATTTGTATGAAAATAGATATACAAAATACACATATAATTAGTTAAATTTGTATTTAAATACATGTACAAAATGCACATAAAATAATGTAAATTTGTATGAAATGAAAACAAATTCACATAAAATTCGCGTCAAAATAAATTAACAAAATATCAATAAAAGAATGTGTATTTATATGAAAATAGATATACAAAATACACATAAAATAACCTAAATTTGTATCAAACTATATACAAAAATACACAAAAATATTTTAAATTTGTATGAAAATAAATATACAAAATACACATCAAATTAGGTAAATTTGTATTGAAATACATACAAAAAATAAACATAATATAATGTAAATTTGAATGAAAATACATAAACAAATACACTTAAAATAACGTAAATTTGTATAAAAAAATATGTACAAAACACAAATAGAATAATGTAAAATCGTATCAAAATAAATACACAGAATATTAATAAAATAATGTAAATTTGTATGAAAATAAAGAATCAAAATACCCATAAAATAACGCATTTTTTTTATTTATAAAAATATATATACAAAAATACACATCAAAAAATTAAATTTGTATTAAAATAAATATACAAAAAACACATACAATAGGGTAAATTTGTATTGAAATAGATATGCAAAATACATATAAAACAATGTAAATTTGTTTCAAAATATATATACGAATACACATAAAATAACGTAGATTTCTATAAAAATATATATACAAAATACACATAAATTGAAGTAAATACGTATAAAAAAATGTATACAAAAAAACACATAAAATAATGTAAATTCGTATCAAAATAAAAAAACAAAATACCAATAAAAGAATGTGTATTTGTGTAAATATAAATATACAAAAAACACATAAAATAACGTAAATTTATATAAAACTATATACAAAAATACACAGAAGTAATTAAATATGTATGAAAATATATACAAAATACAACAAAATAAGCTAAATTTGAATTGAAATATATATACAAAATACATGAAATAAAGTAAATTTGTATCAAAATATTTATACAAATACACATATAATAACGTAAATTTGTATGAAAATATATAAACAAAATACACATTAAATAATGTAAATACGTATAAAAAATATGTACAAAATACACATATAATCATGTAATTCGTATCAAAATAAATAAACAAAATACCAATAAAATAATATAAATTTGTATGAGTAAACGTGTATGTTGCATATTTTTTCAATACAAATTTACCTTATTATATACGCATTTTGTATATTAATTTTAATACAAATTTAATTATTCGATGTGTATTTTTGTATCTGTATTTGTATATATATTTTTATACGCTTTTACATTATTTAATATTTATTTTGAATATATATTTTTATACAAATTCATGGTATTTTATGTGTATTTGTATATATATTTTTATATAAATTTACATTATTTTATGTGTATTTTGTACATATATTTTTTTACAAATCTACCTTATTTTATGTTTATTTTGTATGTGTATTTTGTATATTTATATTTATCCAAATACACATTCTTTTATTGGTATTTTGTTTATTTATTTTAACTCGAATTTACATTATTTTATGTGTATTTTGTATACATTTTTATACGTATTTACTTAATTTTATGTGTATTTTGTATATATATTTTTATAGAAATCTACGTTTTTTTATTTGTATTCGTATATATATTTTGAAACAAATTTACATTGTTTTATATGTATTTTTGCATATCTCTTTCAATACAAATTTACCTTATTGTATGTGCATTTTGTATATTTATTTCAATGCAAATTAAAATATTTTATGTGTATTTTGGTATATATATTTTTATAAGATTACGAAAATTTGAATAAAAATTTATACAAAAAAACAAAAAAATAAATTTCAATTTGTATGAAAATAGATATACAAAATACACATATAATTAGTTAAATTTGTATTTAAATACATGTACAAAATACACATAAAATAATGTAAATTTGTATGAAATGAAATGTATAAATATAAATATACAAAATACACATAAAATAACGTAAATTTATATAAAACTATATACAAAAATACACAGAAGTAATTAAATTTGTATGAATATATATACAAAATACACACGAAATAAGCTAAATTTGAATTGAAATATATATACAAAATATATGAAATAAAGTAAATTTGTATCAAAATATTTATACAAATGCACATATAATAACGTAAATTTGTATGAAAATATATAAACAAAATACACATTAAATAATGTAAATACGTATAAAAAAATATGTACAAAATACATATATAATCATGTAATTCGTATCAAAATAAATAAACAAAATACCAATAAAATAATATAAATTTGTATGAGTAAACGTGTATGTTGCATATTTTTCAATACAAATTTACCTTATTATATACGCATTTTATATTAATTTTAATACAAATTTAATTATTCGATGTGTATTTTGTATCTGTATTTTTAAAAACATATGCTTTATTTTTTGCGTATTTTGCATCTTTATTTTCATACAAATTTACATTATTTTATTGATATTCTGCTCATTCATTTTGATACGAATGAATGAATGAATGTGTATTTTGTATATATTTTTCATACAAATTTACGTTATTTTATGTTTAAAAATATGTACAAAATACACATATAATCATGTAATTCGTATCAAAATAAATAAACATAATACCAATATAATAATATAAATTTGTATGAGTAAACATGTATGTTTCATATTTTTTCAATACAAATTTACCTTATTATAAACGCATTTTGTATATTAATTTTAATACAAATTTAGTTATTCGATGTCTATTTTTGTATCTGTATTTTTATAAACATATGCTTTATTTTTTTAAGTATTTTGCATCTTTATTTTCATACAAATTTACATTATTTTATTGATATTCTGCTCATTCATTTTGATACGAATTGACATTATTCTATGTGTATTTTGTATATATTTTTCATACAAATTTACGTTATTTTATGTGCATTTGTTTATATATTTTGACACAAATTTACAATATTTTATGTGTATTTTGTATATACATTTGAAAAGAAATTTACTTAGTTTTATGTGTATTTTGTATATCTATTTTCATACAAAAATTATTTCTATGTATTTTTGTATATATTTTAATACAAATTTTAGTTATGTTATGTGTATTTTGTAAATTTATTTTCATTCAAAAATATATTATTTTATTGGCGTTTTGTTGATTTATATTGATACGAATTTACATTATTTTATATGTACTTTGTATATATATTTTTATACGATTTTACATTATTTAATATTTATTTTGAGTATATATTTTCATACAAATTCATGGTATTTTATGTGTATTTGAATATATATTTTTATATAAATTTACATTATTATATGTGTATTTTATTCATATATTTTTTTACAAATCTACCTTATTTTATGTTTATTTTGTATATGTATTTTTTATCTTTATATTTATCCAAATACACATTCTTTTATTGGTATTTTGTTTATTTATTTTAATTCGAATTTACATTATTTTATGTGTTTTTTGTATACATTTTTTTAAACGTATTTACTTAATTTTAAGTGTATTTTGTATATATATTTTTATAGAAATCTACGTTTTTTATTTGTATTCGTATATATATTTTAAACAAATTTACATTGTTTTATATGTATTTTGCATATCTCTTTCAATACAAATTTACCTTATTGTATGTGCATTTTGTATATTTATTTCAATGCAAATTTAAATATTTTATGTGTATTTTGGTATATATATTTTTATAAGATTACGAAAATTTGAATAAAATATATACAAAAACAAAAAATAAATTTCAAATTGTATGAAAATAGATATACAAAATACACATATAATTAGTTAAATTTGTATTTAAATACATGTACAAAATACACATAAAATAATGTAAATTTTTATGAAATGAAAACAAATTCACATAAAATCGCGTCAAAATAAATAAACAAAATATCAATAAAAGAATGTGTATTTATGAAAAATAGATACACAAAATACACATAAAATAATAAATTTGTATCAAACTATATACAAAATACACAAAATATTTTAAATTTGAATGAAAATAAATATACAAAATACACATAAAATTAGGTAAATTTGTATTGAAATACATACACAAAATACACATAAAATAATGTAAATTTGAATGAAAATACATAAACAAAAACACTTAAAATAACGTAAATTTGTATAAAAAATATGTACTAAACACAAATAGAATAATGTAAAATCGTATCAAAATAAATACACAGATTGTTAATAAAATAATGTAAATTTGTATGAAAATAAAGCAAAATACCCATAAAATAACGCATTTTTTCATTTATAAAAATATATATACAAAAATACACATCCAAAAATTAAATTTGTATTAAAATAAATATATAAAAAACACATACAATAAGATAAATTTTATTGAAATAGATATGCAAAATACATATAATTTGTTTCAAAATATGTATACGAATACACATAAAATAACGTAGATTTCTTTAAAATTTATACAAAATACACATAAAATGAAGTAAATACGTATAAAAAATGTATAAAAACACATAAAATAATGTAATCGTATCAAAATAAATAAACAAAATACCAATAAAATAATATGTATTTGTGTATATATAATATTTTTCAATACATAAAATAACGTAAATTTATATAAAACTATATACAAATTTAATACACAGAAGTAATTAAATTTGTATGAAAATATATACAAAATACACACAAAATAAGCTAAATTTGAATTGAAATATATATTGATACAAAATACATGAAATAAAGTAAATTTGTATGAAAATATTTATACAAATACACATATAATTACGTAAATTTGTATGAAAATATATAAACAAAAAACACATTAAATAATGTAAATACGTATAAAAAATATGTACAAAATACAAATATAATCATGTAATTTGTATCAAAATAAATAAACAAAATACCAATAAAATAATATAAATTTGTATGAGTAAACGTGTATGTTGTATATTTTTTAACACAAATTTACTTTATTATATACGCATTTTGTATATTAATTTTAATACAAATTTAATTATTCATGTATTTTGTATGTATTTGTATATATATTTTATACGTTTTACATTATTTAATATTTATTTTGAATATATATTTTACAAATTCATGGTATTTTATGTGAATTGTATATATATTTTATATAAATTTACATTATTATATGTGTTTTTACATATATTTTTTACAAATCTACCTTATTTTATGTTTATTTTGTATATGTATTTTGTATATTTATATTTATACAAATACACATTATTTTAGTTTTATTTTTTTTATTTATTTTAATTCTAATTTACATTATTTTATTTGTATTTCTTATACATTTTTTATACGTATTTAATTAATTTTATGTGTATTTTGTATATATATATTTATAGAAATCTACGTTATTTTATTTGTATTCGTACATATATTTTAAACCAAATTTACATTGTTTTATATGTATTTTTGCATATCTCTTTCAATACAAATTTACCTTATTGTATGTGCATTTTGTATATTTATTTCAATGCAAATTTAAAAATTTTATGTGTATTTTGGTATATATATTTTTATAAGATTACGAAAATTTGAATAAAAATATATACAAAAAAACAAAAAAATAAATTTCAATTTGTATGAAAATAGATATACAAAATACAACTATAATTAGCTAAATTTGTATTTAAATACATGTACAAAATACACATAAAATAATGTAAATTTGTATGAAATGAAAACAAATTCACATAAAATAACGTACATTTGTATAAAATAGATATACAAAATAATTTTATATGTATTTTGTATATTTATTTTCATACAAATTTAAATTATTTTTGCGTATTTTTGTATATAGTTTTATACAAACTTAGGTTATTTTATGAGTATTTTGTATATCTATTTTCATACAAATACACATTCTTTTATTGATGTTTTGTTTATTTATTTTGACGCGAATTTACATTATTTAATGTGTATTTTGTTTATATATTTTTATACGTATTTACATCATTTCATGTGTATTTTGTATATATCTTTCTATAGAAATCTACGTTATATTATGTGTATTCGTATATAGATTTTTAAACAAATTTACACTTTTGTGTGTATTTTGCATATTTTTTCAATACAAATTTACCTTATTGTATATGCATTTTGTATATTAATTTTAATACAAATTTAATTATTCTATGTGTATTTTTGTATATGTATTTTTATAAAAATATGCTTTATTTTATGGGTATTTTGCATCTTTATTTTCATACAAATTTACGTTATTTTATTGATATTCTGTTCATTCATTTTGATACGATTTGACATTATTCTATGTGTACTTTGTATATATTTTTCAAACAAATTTACGTTATTTTATGTGTATTTGTTTATATATTCTGACACAAATTTACAATATTTTATGGGTATTTTGTATATATATTTAAGTTTTATGTGTATTTTGAATATCTATTTTCATACAAACTCAAATTATTTTTATGTATTTTTGTATATATTTCAATACAAATTTTAGTTAAATTATGTGTATTTTGTAAATCTATTTTTAATCAAATATATATTATTTTATTTGTATTTTGTTGATTTATATTGATACGAATTTACATTATTTTATATGTACTTTTTATATATATTTTTATACGCATTTACTTATTTAATATTTATTTTGAATATATAATTTTATACAAATTCATGGTATTTTATGTGTATTTGTATATATATTTTCATATAAATTTATATTATTTTATGTGTATTTTGTACATATATTTCTTTACAAATTTACCTTATTTTATGTTTATTTTGTATGTGTATTTTGTACATTTATATTTATACAAATACACATTCTTTTATTGGTATTTTGTTTATTTATTTTGTTTCGAATTTATATTATTTTATATGTATTTTGTTTACATTTTTTTTACGTATTTATCTAATTTTATGTGTATTTTGTATATATATTTTTATAGAAATCTACGTTATTTTATGTGTATTCGTATATATATTTTGAAACAAATTTACTTTGTTTTATATGTATTTTTGCATATCTCTTTCAATAGAAGTTTACCTTATTGTATGTGCATTTTGTATATTTATTTCAATACAAATTTAAATATTTTATGTGTATTTTGGTATATATATATTTTTATAAGAAATGCGCTATTTGATGGGAATTTTGCATCTTGATTTTCATACAAATTTACAGTATTTTATTAATATTCGGTGTATTTATTTTGATACGATCTTACATTATTCTATTTGTTTTTTGTATATATTTTTTTTATACATATTTACCTTATTTAATGTATATCTTGCATATATATTTCATACAAATTTATGATCTACTTTTTATTTTCATACAAATACACATTCTTTTCATGATATTTTGTTTATTTATTTTAATGAATTTACATTATTTAATTTGTATTTTATATATATATTTTATACGTATTTACATAATTTCATGTATTTTGTATATATATTTCTATAGAAATCTACGTTATTTTGTGTATTCGTATATATATTTTGAGACAAATTTACAATTTTTTATTTGTATTTTGCGTTTTTTTTTTATAAAAATTTAACTTATTGTATTTTTGCATTTTTTATATTAATTTTAACAAACATTTAATTATAGTATGTGTATTTTTGTATATGTATTTATAAAAAATATGCTTTATCTTATAGGTATTTTGCATCTTTGTTTTCATACAAATTTAAATTATTTTATTGATATTCTGTGTACTTATTTTGATACGATTTTATATTATTCTATGTATAATAAAAATAAATACAGAATACACAAAAACAGATATGCAAAATACATATAAACAATGTAAATTTGTTTCAAAATATATACGAATACACATGACATGGTTAATTTGAATCTTAATTTACATAAAAATTTACATTATTTTATTAATATTTTTTGTATTTATTTTGATACGATTTTACATTATTTTATTTGTGTTTTGTATATATTTTTTTTATACATATTTACATTATTTAATGTGTTTTTTGTATATATATTTGATACAAATTTACGTTATTTTAAGTCTATATGTTTATATATTTTCATTCAAATTTGATTATTTATGTGTATTTTGTATATGTATTTCAATACAAATTTACCTAATTTTATGTTTTTTGTATATTTATTTTCATCCAAGTTTAAATTATTTTTGTTTATTTTTGTATATAGTTTTATACAAATTTAGGTTACTTTATGTGTATTTTGTATATCTATTTTCATACAAATACACATTCTTTTCATGATATTTTTTTTTATTTATTTTGACACGTTTTTACATTATTTAATGTATATTTTGTATATATATTTTTATACGTATTTACATTATTTCAAGTGTATTTTGTATATATATTTCTATAGAAATCTACGTTATTTTATGTGTATTCGTATATATATTTTGAAACAAATTTACATTGTTTTATGTGTATTTGCATATTTTTCAATACAAATTTACCTTATTGTATGCATTTTGTATATTAATTTTAATACAAATTTGATTAATCTATGTGTATTTTTGTATGTATTTTTATAAAATATGCTTTTATTTTATGGGTATTTTGCATCTTTATTTTCATATAAATTTACATTATTTTATTGATATTCTGAGTATTTATTTGGTATGATTTTACATTATTCTATGTGTATTTTGTATATATATTTTATATAAAATGTATTTGTTTTTATTTCATACAAATCTACATTATTTTATGTGTTTTTTGTACATGTATTTAAATACAAATTTAACTAGTTATATGTGTATTTTGAATATCTATTTTGTATGTATATTTTCATAAATATTTTCTCAATTTTATGAGTATTCGTATATATATTTTGATACAAATTTACATTATTAGTGTATTTTGCATATCTATTTCAATACAAATTTTCTTTTACTGTACGTGCATTTTGTATATTTATTTTAATACAAATTTAATTATTTTATATGTATTTTGTATATATATTTTTATGCAAATATGCGTTATTATATGGATATTTTGCAGCTTTATTTTCATACAAATTTACATTATTTTATTGATATTCTCTTTATTTATTTTGATACGATTTAACATTATTCTATGTGTATTTTGTATATATTTTTTACATATTTACATTATTTAAGGTTTAGTTTGTATATATATTTTATCAAAATTTATTATTTTATGTGTATTTGTTTATATATTTTATACAAATTTACATTATTTTATGTGTATTTTGTATATACATTTTCATAAAAATTACGTTATTTTATTGTGTGTATTCATATATTTTGATACAAATTTTAGAAATTCATGTTATTTAATGTGTATTTGTATATATATTTTCATCAAAATTATATTATTTATGTATTTTTCATATATTTCATTACAAATTTACCTTTTATTTTTATGTTTATTTTGTATATTTATTTCATTCAATTTTAAATTATTTTATGTATATATTTGTATTTGTATTTAGGTTATTTTTATGTGTATTTTGTATATATATTTTCATCCAAATTACATTATTATATTGATATTTTCTTAATTTAATTCGATACGAATCTACATTTATTTCATAGGTATTTTGTATACATAATTTTATACTAATTTACATAATCTAATGTGTTTTTGTATATATATTTTATGCAAATTTATTTTATATTCATTTTGTACATATATTTTATGGAAATTTGCGTTATTTTATGTATATAGTAGTTTATATAAATTAACGTTATTTTATGTGCATTTTGTATATTTATATTTATAAAATACCATTCTTTTATTACTATATTGTTTATTTATATTTATACGAATTTCACATTATTTTATGTGTATTTTGAATTCATTTTTTTATACGTATTTACATAATTTTATGTATTTTGTATATGTATTTTATAGAAATCTACGTTATTTTATGTGTATTTACG
Source organism: Eriocheir sinensis (assembly GCF_024679095.1). Lineage (NCBI taxonomy): Eukaryota > Metazoa > Arthropoda > Malacostraca > Decapoda > Varunidae > Eriocheir > Eriocheir sinensis. The sequence goes on along the minus strand of NW_026110308.1, from coordinate 579,925 downwards.
CATATATTTTGAAACAAATTTACATTATTTTACATGTATTTTGCATATCTATTTCAATACAAATTTACCTTATTGTATGTGCATTTTGTATATTTATTTTGATACAAATTGAAATATTTTATGTGTTATTTTGTATCAATAATTTATAAAAAATGCGTTATTTTATAGGTATTTTGCATCTTAATTTTCATACAAATTTACATTATTTTATTAATATTTTGTGTGTATATTTTGATACGATTTTACATTATTCTATTTGTGTTTTGTATATATTTTTTTATACATATTTACATTATTTAATGTGTATTTTGTATATATATTTCATACAAATTTACGTTATTATATGTGTATTTGTTTATATATTTTCTTTCAAATTTACATTATTTTATGTGTATTTTGTATATGTATTTCAATAGAAATTAACCTAATTTTATGTGTATTTTGTATATTTCTTTTCATACAAATTTAAATTATTTTTGTGTATTTTTATATATAGTTTTATACAAATTTAGGTTATTTTATGTACGCATTTACATTATTTAATGTATGTTTTGTATATATATTTTATCCAAAGTTAATTTATTTTACGTTCATTTTGGACATATATTTTTTATAGAAATTAGCGTTATTTTATATGTATTTGCATATGTTTTCTCATACTTTCACAAATTTACATTATTTTTATTACTATTTTTATTTATTTGAATTTTGATACATAATTACATGATTATATGTATTTTGTCAACACATATTTTTATACATATTTAAATTACTTAATGTGTTTTTTTGTTTATATATTTTTAAAACAAATTTATGTTCTTATATGTATTTTTATAAATATTTTGATACAAATTTACATTATTTTATGTATTTGTATATGCATTTCATCATTTCAAATTCTAGCTTATTTTACCTGTATTTTGTATATCTATTTTCATACAGAATTTAATTACTTCTGTATGTATTTGTATATAGTTTATACAAATTTACATTATTTTATATTGCATTTTGCTTAATATTTATATTTATGTCAAATACCCCACATTCTCTTTATTAGTATTTGTTTATTTATTTTGATACGAATTTGATGACATTATTTTATGTGTAATTTTTGTATACATTTTTTTACACATCCTTACTTCATTTTGCACGTGTATTTTTGTATATATATTTTTATACAAATCTACGTTATTTTATGTGTATTCGTATATATATTTTGAAACAAGTCCCATTTATTGTTATTTTTATATGTATTTGCATATCTATTTCAATACAGATTTACGTTATTGTATGTGTATTTTGTATATTTATTTTAATACAAATTAATTTTTTTATATGTATTTTTTGTATATATATTTAAAAAAATGCGCTATTTTATTATTAATTTTGCTTCTTTATTTTTCATACAATTTACATTATTTATTAATATTCTGTGTATTTTATTTTGTGCGATGCGATCTTACATTATTCTATTTGTGTGTTGTATATATTTTTTTATACAAATTTGCAGTATTTGTTGCAAAGTGTATTTGTTTCCATATGTATTTTTCATTCAAATTTACAGTTATTTTATGTGTATTTTGTATATGTATTTAATACAAATTTACTAATTTTATGTGCATACATTGTTTACTATATTTTCCTACAAAATTTAAATTATTTTTATTATGTATTTTGTATATAGTTTATACAAATGTTATATTTATCTTTTGTGTATTTTGTATATTTATTTTTTCATACAAATACATTCCTATTAAACATTTTGTAATGTTTTATTTTGTTTATTTATTTTGACATGCGAGTTTACCTTATTATATACGCATTTTGTATATTAATTTTAATACAAATTTAATTATTCAATGTGTATTTTTGTATCTGTATTTTTATAAACATATTCTTTATTTTTTGGGTATTTTGCATCTTTATTTTCATACAAATTTACATTATTTTATTGATATTCTGTTCATTCATTTTGATAGGAATTGACATTATTCTATTTGTATTTTGTGTATATTTTCATACATAACATTGTAGTATTTTTATATATATATTTTATAATTTACGTTATTTTATGTATTTGTTTATATATTTTGACACAAATTTACAATATTTTACAGGTATTTTGTATATACATTTCAAAAGAAATATACCTAGTTTTATGTGTATTTTGTATATCTATTTTCACAAACTCAAATTATTTCTATGTATTTTATATATATTTTATACAAATTTTAGTTATGTTATGTGTATTTTGTAAATTTATTTTCATTCAAATATATTATTTTATTGGTGTTTTGTTGATTTATATTGATGAATTTACATTATTTTATATGTAATTTGTATATATATTTTTATACGCTTTTCCATTATTTAATATTTATTTTGAATATATATTTTATACAAGTTCATGTATTTTATGTGTATTTGTATATATTTTCATATACATTTACATAATTTTATGTATATTTTGTATATATTTTATTACAAATCTTCCTTATTTTATGTTTATTTTGTATGTGTATTTTGTATATTTATATTTATCCAAATACACATTCTTTCTTTTATTTATTTTTATATATTTTAATTCAATTTACGTTTATTTTTATCGGAATTTTATTTTGTTTATTTTGATATATATATTTTTAGGTGTATTTGATATATGTATTTTTATATATATTTTCATGAAAATTACTCTATATGTAAATTTCTATGAAAATATATATAGAAAATACACATAAAATAATGTAAATATATCGAAATATAATATATATAAAATAATGTAATTTAAATATATATATATATATACACATAAAATAACGTAAATACAAATAAATATATACACATAAAATGATTTGAATTTGAATGAAAATAGATATAAAAATAAACTTAAAATAAGGCAAATTTATAATGATATATATATATACAAAATACACATAAAATAATGTAGATTTGTTTCAAAATATATATACGAATACACATATAATAACGTAGATTTCTATAGAAATATATATACAAAATACGCATGAAATGTTGTAAATACGTATGAAAATATATATACAAAATACACATTAAATAATGTAAATTCGTGTCAAAATAAATAATTAAAATATCAATAAAAGAATGAGTATTTGTATGAAAATACATATACAAAATACACATAAAATAACGTAAATTTGTATAAAACTATATATAAAAATACACAAAAATAAGTTAAATTTGTATGAAAATAAATATACAAAATACACATAAAATTAGGTAAATTTGTAAAGAAATACATATACAAAATACACATAAAATAATGTAAATTTGAATGAAAATATATAAACAAATACACTTCAATTAACATAAATTTGTTTAAAATATATATAAAAAATACTCATTAAATAATGTAAATATGTATAAAAAATATATATACAAAACACAAATAGAATAATGTGCTAAATACCCATAAAATAACGCATTTTTTATAAATATACAAAATACACATGAAAGGATGTAAATACGTATATAAATATATATACAAAATACACATTAAATAATGTAAATTCGCGTCAAATTAAATAAACAAAATGTCAATAAAAGAATGTGTATTTGTATGAAAATAAATATACAAAATACACATAAGATAACATAAATTTGTATAAAACTATATAAAAAAATACACAAAAATAATTTAAATTTGTATGAAAATAAATATACAAAATACACATACAATTAGGTAAATTTGTATTGAAATAAATATACAAAATACATATAAAATACTGTAAATTTGAATGAGAATACATAAACAAAGACACTTAAAATAACGTAAATTTGTATAAAAAAATATATACAAAACACAAATAGAATAATGTAAAATCGTATCAAAATAAATATACAGAATATTAATAAAATAATGTAAATTTGTATGAAAATAAAGAAGCAAAATACCCATAAAATAACACATTTTTTTTAATATATATACAAAAATACACATAAAAAAATTTATTTGTATTAAAATAAATATACAAAATACACATACAATAAGGTAAATCTGTATTGAAATAGATATGCAAAATACATATAAAACAATGTAAATTTGTTTCAAAATATTTATACAAATACACATAAAATAACGTAGATTTGTATAAAAATATATATACAAAATACACGTAGAATGAAGTAAATACGTATAAAAAAATGTATACAAAATACACATAAAATAATGTAAACTCGTATCAAAATAAATAAACAAAATACCAATAAAAGAATGTGTATTTGTATAAATATAAATATACAAAATACACATAAAATAACGTAAATTTGTATCAAACTATATACAAATATACACAGAAGTAATTAAATTCGTATGAAAATAGATATACAAAATACAGATAAAATAAGCTAAATTTGAATTGAAATGTATATACAAAATACATAAAATAATGTAAATTTGTATCAAAATATTTATAAAAATACATATAATAACGTAAATTTGTTTAAAAATATATAAACAAAATACACATTAAGTAATGTAAATACGTATAAAAAAATATGTACAAAATACACATATAGTCATGTAATTCGTATCAAACAAAATAAACAAAATAGCAATAAAATAATGTATATTTGTATGAGAAAACATATACAAATACATATAAAATAACGCTAATTTCAAAAAAAATATATATCCAAAAATGAACGAAAAATATATTAACTTTGGATAAAAATATATATGCAAAACACACATTAAATAATGTAAATGCGTACATTAAATAACCTAAATTTGTATAAAACTATATACAAAAATACACAAACATAATTTAAATTTGTATGAAAAGAAATATACAAAATACACATAAAATTAGGTTAATTTCTATTGAAATACATATACAAAATACACATAAAATAATGTAAATTTGAAAGAAAATATATAAACAAATACACATATAATAACGTAAATTTGTATGAAATATATATACAAAATACATATTAAATAATGTAAATATGTATAAAAAAATATATACAAAACACAAATAGAATAATGTAAAATCGTATCAAAATATATACACAGAATATTAATAAAATAATGTAAATTTGTATGAAAATTAAGATGCAAAATACCTATAAAATAACGCATTTTTTATAAAATTATTGATACCAAAATACACATAAAATATTTGAATTTGTATCAAAATAAATATACAAAATGCACATACAATAAGATAAATTTGTATTGAAATAGATATGCAAAATACATATAAAATAATGTAAATTTGTTTCAAAATATATATGCGAATATACATAAAATAATATAAATTTGTATGAGTAAACGTGTATGTTGCATATTTTTTCAATATTAATTTACCTTATTATATACGCATTTTTTATATTAATTTTAATACAAATTTAATTATTCGATGTGTATTTTTGTATCTGTATTTGTATATATATTTTTAAACGCTTTTACATTATTTAATATTTATTTTGAATATATATTTTTATACCAATTCAGGGTATTTTATGTGTATTTGTATATATATTTTTATATAAATTTACATTATTTTATGTGTGTTTTGTACATATATTTTTTTTACAAATCTACCTTATTTTATGTTTATTTTGTATGTGTATTTTGTATATTTATATTTATCCAAATACACATTCTTTTATTGGTATTTTGTTTATTTATTTTAATTCGAATTTCCATTATTTTATGTGTATTTTGTATACATTTTTTTATACGTATTTACTTAATTTTATGTGTATTTTGTATATATATTTTTATAGAAATCTACGTTTTTCGATTCGTATATATATTTTGAAACAAATCTACATTGTTTTATATGTATTTTTGCATATCTCTTTCAATACAAATTTACCTTATTGTATGTGCATTTTGTATATTTATTTCAATGCAAATTTAAATATTTTATGTGTATTTTGGTATATATTTTTATAAGATTACGAAAATTTGAATAAAAATATATACAAAAAAACAAAAAAAAAAATTTCAATTTGTATGAAAATAGATATACAAAATACACATATAATTAGTTAAATTTGTATTTAAATACATGTACAAAATACACATAAAATAATGTAAATTTGTATGAAATGAAAACAAATTCACATAAAATTCGCGTCAATATAAATAAACAAAATATCAATAAAAGAATGTGTATTTGTATGAAAATAGATATACAAAATACACATAAAATAACCTAAATTTGTATCAAACTATATACAAAAATACACAAAAATATTTTAAATTTGTATGAAAATAAATATACAAAATACACATAAAATTAGGTAAATTTGTATTGAAATACTTACACAAAATTATCATAAAATAATGTAAATTTGAATGAAAATACATAAATAAATACACTTAAAATAACGTAAATTTGTATAAAAAATATATACAAAACACAAATAGAATAATGTAAAATCGTATCAAAATAAATACACAGAATATTAATAAAATAATGTAAATTTGTATGAAAATAAAAAAGCAAAATACCCATAAAATAACGCATTTTTTTTATTTATAAAAATGTATATACCAAAATACACATCAAAAAATTAAATTTGTATTAAAATAGATATACAAAAAACACATACAATAAGGTAAATTTGTATTGAAATAGATATGCAAAATACATATAAAACAATGTAAATTTGTTTCAAAATATATATACGAATACAAATAAAATAATAACGTATAATACATATAATAACGTAGATTTCTATAAAAATATATATACAAAATACACATAAAATGAAGTAAATACGTATAAAAAAATGTATACAAAATACACATAAAATAATGTAAACTCGTATCAAAATAAATAAACAAAATAGCAATAAAAGAATGTGTATTTGTATAAATATAAATATACAAAATACACATAAAATAACGTAAATTTATATAAAATTATATACAAAAATACACAGAAGTAATTAAATTTGTATGAAAATATATACAAAATACACACAAAATAAGCTAAATTTGACGTGAAATATATATACAAAATACATGAAATAAAGTAAATTTGTATCAAAATATTTATACAAATACACATATAATAACGTAAATTTGTATGAAAATATATAAACAAAATACACATTAAATAATATAAATACGTATAAAAAAATATGTACAAAATACACATATAATCATGTAATTCGTATCAAAATAAATAAATAAATAAATAAATATAATATAAATAAATTTTATGTATTTTCTATATTTATTTCAAATCAAATTTAGCTTATTTTATGTGTCTTTTGTATATCTATTTTCATACAAATTTAATTATTTTTGTTTATTTTTGTATATTGTTTTATACAATTTTACGTTATTTTATGTGTATTTTGTATATTTATATTTATACAAGTAAACATTCTTTTATTGGCATTTAGTTTAGTTATTTTGATACGAATTTACATTATTTGATGTGTATTTTGTATACATTTTCTTATACGTATTTACTTCATTTTATGTGTATTTTGTATATATATTTTTATAGAAATCTACGTTATTTTATGTGTATTCGTATATATATTTTGAAACAAATTTACATTGTTTTATGTGTATTTTGCATATCTATTTCAATACAAATTTACCTTATTGTATGTGCATTTTGTATATTTATTTTAATACAAATTTAAATATATATGTGTATTTTGTTATATATATTTTCATAAAAATTGCGTTATTTTATGGGTATTTTGCTTCTTTATTTTCATACAAATTTACATTATTTTATTGATATTCTGTGTATTTATTTTGATACTATTTTTTTTATTCATATTTACATAACTTAATGAGTATTTTGTATATATATTTTATACAAATTTACGTTATTTTATGTGTATTTGTTTATGTATTATCATTCAAATTTACATTATTTTATGTGTATTTTGTATATGTATTTCAATAGAAATTTAACTAGTTTTATGTGTATTTTGTATTTATATTTTTATACAAATTTAAATTATTTTTGTGTATTTTTTTAATAGAGTTTTATACAAATTTACAATATTTTATGTGTATTTTGTATATCTATTTTCATACAAATACACATTCTTTTATTGATATTTTGTTGATTAATTTTGATGCGAATTTACATTATTTAATGTGTATTGTGTATATATATTTTTATACGTATTAACGTCATTTCATGTGTATTTTGCATATATATTTCTATAGAAATATACGTTATTTTTTGTGTATTCATATATATATTTTGAAACAAATATACATTGTTTTATGTGCATTTTGTATATTTTTTCAATACAAATTTCCCTTATTGTACGTGCATTTTGAATATTAATTTTAATACAAATTTAATTATTCTGTGTATTCTTGTATATGTATTTTTAAAAAAATATGCTTTATTTTATGGGTATTTTGCATCTTTATTTTCATACAAAATTACATTATTTTATTGATATTCTGTGTATTTATTTTGATACGATTTTACATTATTCTATGTATATTTTGTATATCTATTTTATACAAATGTACGTTATTTTATGTGAATTTGTTTTCATTTCATACAAATTTACATTATTTTATGTGTATTTTGTACATGTATTTAAATACAAATTTAACTAATTATATGTGTATTTTGTATATCTATTTTCATACAAATTGAAATTTTTGTTTTGTTTTTTTGTATATACTTTTATTCAAATTTTCGTAATTTTATGTGTATTTTGTATATTTATTTTCCTACAAATATACTTTCTTTTATCGAAATTTTGTTTATTTATTTTGATACGAATTTTCATTTTTTCAGGTGTATTTGATATATATATTTTATACTTATTTACATAATTTTATATGTATTTTGAATATATATTTTCATAGAAATTTACTCTATATGCATATACAAAAAAACACAAAAAATAATTTAAATTTGTATGAAAATAAATATACAAAATACACATAAAATTATGTAAATTTGTATTGAAATACATAAACAAAATACACTTAAAATAATGTAAATTTGAATTAAATTATATAAACAAATACACTTAAAATGACGTTAATTTGTATAAAATACATATAAAAAATACACATTAAATAATGAAAATATGTATAAAAAAAATATAAACAAAACACAAATAGTATAATATAAAATCGTATCAATATATATACACAGAATATTAATAAAATAATGTACATTTCTATGAAAACTAAGATGCAAAATACCTATAAAATAACACATTTTTTTAAAAATTATATATACCAAAATACACATAAAATATATGAATTTGTATTAAAATAAATATACAAAATGCGCATACAATAAGGTAAATTTGTATTGAAATAGATATGCAAAAAACATATAAAACAAAGTAAATTTTTTTCAAAATATATATACGAATACACATAAAATAACGTAGATTTCTATAAATATATATATACAAAATACAAATAAAATTAAGTAAATACGAATCAAAAATGTATACAAAATACACATAAAATAATGTAAATTCGTATAAATATAAATAAACCAAATACGAATAAGAGAATGTGTATTTGTATAAATATAAATATACAAAATGCACATAAAATAACGTAAATTTGTATAAAACTATATACAAAAATACACAGAAGTAATTAAATTTGTATGAAAATAGATATACAAAATACACACAAAATAAGCTAAATTTGAATTGAGATATATATACAAAATACATAAAATAAAGTAAATTCGTTTAAAAATATTTTTAACAAATACACATATAATAACGTAAATTTGTAAAAAAAAATATATAAACAAAATTTCAATTTTAAATTATTTAATGTGTATATTTGTATTTGTATTTAGGTTATTTTATGTGTTTTCTATATATATTTTCATCCAAAATTACATTATTTTATTGTTATTTTCTTAATTTAACTCGATACGAATTTAGATTATTTCATAGGTATTTTGTATACATATTTTTATACTCATTTACATTATCTAATGTGTGTTTTGTATATATTTTTTTTATGCAAACTAATTTTATGTACATTTTTGTACATATAGTTTTATAGAAACTTAAAACGTTATTTTATGTGTATTTTGTATATGTTTTCTCATACAAATTTACATTATTTAATTAGTTTTTTGTTTATTTATTTTGATACGAATGACTTGATTATTGGTGTATTTTGTAAATATTTTTTATACGTATTTACATTACTTAATGTGTATTTTGTTTATATATTTTTTTTACAAATTTACGTTATTATATGTGTATTTGTTGAAAATATTTTGAAACGAATTTACTTTATTTTATGTATTTTGTATATATATTTCAATTCAAATTTAGCTTATTTTATGTGCATTTTGTATATTTATATTTATACAAATACACATTCTCTTATTGGTATTTTGTTTATTTATATTTATACGAATTTACATTATTTTATGTGTATTTTGTATACATTTTTGATTCGTATTTACTTAATTTTATTTGTGTTTTGTATATATATATCTATAGAAATCTACGTTATTTTATGTGTATTCGTATATATATTTTGAAACAAATTTACATTGTTTTATATGTTTTTTGCATATCTATTTCAATACAAATTTCCCTTATTGTATGTGCATTTTGTATATTTATTTTAATACAAATTCAAATATTTTATGTGTATTTTGGTATATATAATTTTATAAAAAATGCGTTATTTTATAGGTATTTTGCATCTTAGTTTTCATACAAATGTACATTATTTTATTAATATTCTGTGTATATATTTTGATACGATTTTATATTATACTATTTGTGTTTTGTATATATTTTTTTATACATATTTTCATTATTTAATTGGTATTTTTTATATATATTTTATACAAATTAACGTCATTTTAAGTGTATTTGTTTATATAATTTCATTCAAATTTCCATTATTTTAAGTGTATTTTGTATATGTATTTCAATACAAATTTACCTAATTTTATGTGTATTTTGTATATTTATTTTCATACAAATTTATTTTTGTGTTTTTTTGTATATACATATAGAGTAAATTTCTATGAAAATATATATTCAAAATACATATAAAATTATGTAAATAAGTATAAAAATATATATATCAAATACACCTAAAAAAATGAAAATTCGTATCAAAATAAATAAACAAAATTCCGATAAAATAACGTAAATTTGTAGGAAAATAAATATGCAAAATACACATAAAATTACGAAAATTTGAATAAAAGTATATACAAAAAAACAAAAAAATAAATTTAAATTTGTATGAAAATAGATATACAAAATACACATATAATTAGCTAAATTTGTATTTAAATACATGTACAAAATACACATAAAATAATGTAAATTTATATGAAATGAAAACAAATTCACATAAAATAACGTAGATTTGTATAAAATAGATATACAAAATATACATAGAATAATGTAAAATCGTATCAAAATAAATACACAGAATATCAATAAAATAATGTAATTTTGTATGAAAATAAAGATGCAAAATACCCATAAAATAAAGCATATTTTTTTTAAATACATATACAAGAATACACATAGAATAATTAAATTTGTATTAAAATTAATATACAAAATGCACGTATAATAAGGGAAATTTGTATTGAAAAAATATACAAAATGCACATAAAACAATGTATATTTGTTTCAAAATATATATACGAATACACATAAAATAACGTATATTTCTATAGAAATATATATACATAATACACATGAAATGACGTTAATACGTATAAAAATATATATACACAATACACATTAAATAATGTAAATTCGCATCAAAATAAATAAACAAAATATCAATAAAAGAATGTGTATTTGTATGAAAATAGATATACAAAATACACATAATATATTGTAAATTTGTTTAAAACTCTATTAAAAAAATACAAAAAAATAGTTTAAATTTGTATAAAAATATATATACAAAATACACATAAAACTAGTTAAATTTCTATTGAAATACATATAGAAAATACACATAAAATGATGTAAATTTGAATGAAAATATATAAACAAATACACTTAAAATAACGTAAATTTGTGTGAAATATATATAGAAAATACACTTTAAATAATGTAAATATGTATAAAAAAAATATATACAAAACACAAATAGAATAATGTAAAATAGAATCAAAATAAATACACAGAATATTAATAAAATAATGTAAATTTGTATGAAAATAAAGATGCAAAATACCCATAAAACAACGCATTTTTTATGAAAATATATATACCAAAATACACATAAAATATTTAAATTTGTATTACAATAAATATACAAAATGCACATACAATAAGGTAAATTTGTATTGAAATAGATATGCAAAATACACATAAAACAATGTAAATTTGTTTCAAAATATATATACGAATACACATAAAATAACGTATAACGTATAAGAAAATGTATACAAAATACACATAAAATAATGTAAATTCGTATCAAAATAAATAAACTAAATGCCAATAAAAGAATGTCTACTTGTATAAATCTAAATATACAAAATACACATAAAATAACGTAAAATTGTATAAAACTATATACAAAAATAAACAAAAATAAATAAATTTGTATGAAAATAGATATACAAAAGACACATAAAATAAGCTAAATTTGAATTGAAATAAATATAGAAAATACATAAAAAAATGTAAATTTGTATCAAAATATATATTCAAATACACATATATTAAAATTAATATACAAAATGCGTATATAATAAGGTAAATTTGTATTGAAAAAATAATATATATTTGAATGAAAATAATTTTTACAAAATACACATAACATAACTAAAATTTGTATTAAAATATATACAAAAATACATAGAAATAATTTGAGTTTGTATGAAAAGAGATATACTAAATACACATAAAACTAGGTAAATTTCTTTTGAAATGTATATACAAAATACCCATAAAATATTGTAAATTTGTGTCAAAATATATAAGCAAATACACATAAAATAACGTAAAAAATGAATGAGCAGAATATCAATAAAATAATGTAAATTTGTATGAAAATAAAGATGCAAAATACCCCAAAAATATTGCATATGTTTATAAAAATACAGATACAAAAATACACATCGAATAATTAAATTTGTATTAAAATTAATATACAAAATGCGCATATAATAAGGTATATTTGTATTGAAAAAATATGCAACATACACGTTTACTCATAAAAATTTATATTATTTTATTAGAATTTTGTTTATTTATTTTGATACGAATTACATGATTATATGTGTATTTTGTACTTATTTCTTTATACGTATTTACATTATTTAATGTGTATTTTGTTTATATATTTTCATACAAATTTACGTTATTATATGTGTATTTGTATGAATATTTTGATAAAAAATAACTTTATTTCATGTATTTTGTATATATATTTCAATTCAAATTTAGCTTATTTTGCGTGTATTTTGTATATATTTTCATACAAATTTAATTATTTATGTGTATTTTTGTATATAGTTTTATATAAATTTACGTTATTTTATGTGTATTTTGTATATTTATATTTATACAAATACACATTTTTTTATTGGTATTTTGTTTATTTATTTTGATACGAATTTGCATTATTTCATGTGTATTTTGTATACATTTTTTTATACGTATTTACTTCATTTTATGTGTATTTTGTATATATATTTTTATAGAAATCTACGTTATTTTATGTGTATTCGTATATATATTTTGAAACAAATTTACATTGTTTTATATGTATTTTGCATATCTATTTCAATACAAATTTACCTTATTGTATGTGTTTTTTGTATATTTATTTTAATACAAATTTAATTTTTTGATGTGTATTTTGGTATATATATTTTTATAAATAAAAAAATGCAGTATTTTATGGGTATTTTGCTTCTTTATTTTCATACAAATTTACATTATTTAATTAATATTCTGTGTATTTATTTTGATACGATTTTACATTATTCTATTTGTGTTTTGTACATATTTTTTTATACAAATTTACGTTATTTTAAGTGTATTTGTTTATGTATTTTCATTCAAATTTACATTATTTTATGTGTATTTTGTGTATGTATTTCAATACAAATTTACCTAATTTTATGTGTATTTTGTATATTTATTTTCATACAAATTTAAAATATTTTTGTTTATTTTTGTATAGAGTTTGATAGAAATTTAGGTTATTTTATGTGTATTTTGTATATCTATTTTCATACAAATACACATTCTTTTGTTGATATTTTGTTTATTTATTTTGACGCGAATTTTTTGTGAATTTGTTTTCATTTCATACAAATTTACATTATTTTATGTGTATTTTGTACATGTTTTTAAATACAAATTTAGCTAATTATATGTGTATTTTGTATATCTATTTTCATACAAATTGAAATTTATTTTTTTGTTTTTTTGTATATATTTTTATTCAAATTTACGTAATCTTATAAAAATATATATACCAAAAAACACATAACATATTTAAATTTGCATTGAAATAAATATACAAAATGCACATACAATAAGGTAAATTTGTATTGAAAGAGATATGCAAAAATACATATAAAACAATGTAAATTTGTGTCAAAATATATATACGAATACAAATAAAAAAACGTAGATTTCTATAAAAATATATATACAAAATACACATAAAATTAAGTAAATACGTATAAAAAATGTATACAAAATACACATAAAATAATGTAAATTCGAATTAAAATAAATAAAGAAAATACCAATAAAAGAATGTGTATTTGGATAAATATAAATATACAAAATACACATACAAAATAAATATAAATTAAGGTAGATTTGTAAAAAAATATATGTACAAAATACACATAAAATAATGTAAATTCATATAAAAATATATATAGAAATACACATAAAATACCATGAATTTGTATAAAAATATATATTCAAAATAAATATTAAATAATGTAAAAGCGTATAAAAATATATATACAAAGTACATATAAAATAATGTAAATTCGTATCAGTATAAATCAACAAAACACCAATAAAATAATATTTTTAAATACATAGACAACAAATTTACATTGTTGTCTATGTATTTTTGTATATATTTTAATACAAATTTTAGTTATGTTATGTGTATTTTGTAAATTTATTTTAATTTACAAAATACACATAACATAACTAAAATTTGTATTAAAATATATACAAAAATACATAGAAATAATTTGAGTTTGTATGAAAATAGATATACAAAATACACATAAAACTAGGTAAATTTCTTTTGAAATGTATATACAAAATACCCATAAAATATTGTAAATATGTGTCAAAATATATAAGCAAATACACATAAAATAACGTAAATTTGTATGAAAAATATATACAAAATACACATAGAATAATGTCAATTCGTATCAAAATGAATGAGCAGAATATCAATAAAATAATGTAAATTTGTATGAAAATAAAGATGCAAAATACCCAAAAAATAAAGCATATGTTTATAAAAATACAGATACAAAAATACACATTGAATAATTAAATTTGTATTAAAATTAATATACAAAATGCGTATATAATAAGTTAAATTTGTATTGAAAAAATATGCAACATACACGTTTACTCATACAAATTTATATTATTTTATTGGTATTTTGTTTATTTATTTTGATACGAATTACATGATTATATGTGTATTTTGTACATTTTTTTTATACGTATTTACATTATTTAATGTGTATTTTGTTTATATATTTTCATACAAATTTACGTTATTATATGTGTATTTGTATAATTATTTTGATACAAATTTCTTTATTTCATGTATTTTGTATATATATTTCAATTCAAATTTAGCTTATTTTGTGTGTATTTTGTATATATTTTCATAAAAATTTAATTACTTCTGTGTCTTTTTGTATATAGTTTTATATAAATTTACGTTATTTTATGTGTATTTTGTATATTTATATTTATACAAATACACATTCTTTTATTGGTATTTTGTTTATTTATTTTGATACGAATTTACACTATTAAAGTGTTTTTTGTATACATTTTTTTATACGTATTTGCTTCATTTTATGTGTATTTTGTATATATATTTTTATAGAAATCTACGTTATGTATGTGTATTCGTATATATATTTTGAAACAAATTTACATTGTTGTATATGTATTTTGCATATCTTTTACAATACAAATTTACCTTATTGTATGTGTTTTTTGTATATTTATTTTAATACAAATTTAAGTTTTTGAAGTGTATTTTGGTGTATATATTTTTATAAATAAAAAAATGCGTTATTTTATAGGTATTTTGCTTCTTTATTTTCATACAAATTTACATTATTTTATTAATATTCTGTGTATTTATTTTGATACGATTTTACATTATTCTATTTGTGTTTTGTACATATTTTTTTATACAAATTTACGTTATTTTAAGTGTATTTGTTTATGTATTTTCATTCAAATTGACATTATTTTATGTGTATTTTGTGTATGCATTTCAATACAAATTTACCTAATTTTATGTGTATTTTTTATATATATTTTCATACAACTTTAAAAAAATTTTGTGTATTTTTGTATATAGTTTGATACAAATTTGAGTTATTTTTTGTGTATTTTGTATATCTATTTTCATACAAATACACATTCTTTTATTGATATTTTGTTTATTTATTTTGACGCGAATTTTATGTGAATTTGTTTTCATATCATATAAATTTACATTATTTTATGAGTATTTTGTACATGTATTTAAATACAAATTTAACTAATTATTTGTGTATTTTGTATATCTATTTTCATACAAATTGAAATCTATTTTTTTGTTTTTTTGTATATATTTTTATTCAAATTTTCGTAATCTTATAAAAATATATATTCCAAAATACACATAAAATATTTAAATTTGCATTGAAATAAATATACAAAATGCACATACAATAAGGTAAATTTGTATTGAAAGAGATATGCAAAAATACATATAAAACAATGTAAATTTGTGTCAAAATATATATACGAATACAAATAAAAAAACGTAGATTTCTATAAAAATATATATACAAAATACACATAAA
This sequence comes from Eriocheir sinensis, assembly GCF_024679095.1. Taxonomy (NCBI): domain Eukaryota; kingdom Metazoa; phylum Arthropoda; class Malacostraca; order Decapoda; family Varunidae; genus Eriocheir; species Eriocheir sinensis. The sequence goes on along the minus strand of NW_026110308.1, from coordinate 562,853 downwards.
ATTAAGTACATACGTATAAAAAAATGTATACAAAATACACATAAAATAATGTAAACTCGAATTAAAATAAATAAACAAAATACCAATAAAAGAATGTGTATTTGGATAAATATAAATATACAAAATACACATTCAAAATAAATATAAAATAAGGTAGATTTGTAAAAAAAATATATGTACAAAATACACATAAAATAATGTAAATTTATAAAAATATATATATACAAATACACATAAAATACCATGAATTTGTATAAAAATATATATTCAAAATAAATATTAAATAATGTAAAAGCGTATAAAAATATATATACAAAGTACATATAAAATAATGTAAATTCGTATCAATATAAATCAACAAAACACCAATAAAATAATATATATTTGAATGAAAATAATTTTTACAAAATACACATAACATAACTAAAATTTGTATTAAAATATATACAAAAATACATAGAAATAATTTGAGTTTGTATGAAAATAGATATACAAAATACACATAAAACTAGGTAAATTTCTTTTGAAATGTATATACAAAATACCCATAAAATATTGTAAATTTGTGTCAAAATATAAACAAATACACATAAAATTACGTAAATTTGTATGAAAAATATATACAACATACACATAGAATAATGTCAATTCGTATCAAAATGAATGAGCAGAATATCAATAAAATAATGTAAATTTGTATGAAAATAAAGATGCAAAATACCCAAAAAATAAAGCATATGTTTATAAAATAAAGATGCAAAATTCACATCGAATAATTAAATATGTATTAAAATTAATATACAAAATGCGTATATAATAAGGTAAATTTGTATTGAAAAAATATGCAACATACACGTTTACTCTTACAAATTTATATTATTTTATTGGTATTTTGTTTATTTATTTTGATACGAATAAATTTACATTATTTAATGTGTATTTTGTTTATATATTTTCATACAAATTTACGTTATTATATGTGTATTTGTATAAATATTTTGATACAAATTTCTTTATTTCATGTATTTTGTATATATATTTCAATTCAAATTTAGCTTATTTTGTGTGTATTTTGTATATATTTTCATACAAATTTAATTACTTCTGTGTCTTTTTGTATATAGTTTTATATAAATTTACGTTATTTTATGTGTATTTTGTATATTTATATTTATACAAATACACATTCTATTATTGGTATTTTGTTTATTTATTTTGATACGATATTATGTGTTTTTTGTATACATTTTTTTATACGTATTTTCTTCATTTTATGTGTATTTTGTATATATATTTTTATAGAAATCTACGTTATTTTATGTGTATTCGTATATATATTTTGAAACAAATTTACATTGTTGTATATGTATTTTGCATATCTATTTCAATACAAATTTACCTTATTGTATGTGTTTTTTGTATATTTATTTTAATACAAATTTAATTTTTTGATGTGTATTTTGGTATATATATTTTTATAAATAAAAAAATGCGTTATTTTATGGGTATTTTGCTTCTTTATTTTTATACAAATTTACATTATTTTATTAATATTCTGTGTATTTATTTTGATACGATTTTACATTATTCTATTTGTGTTTTGTACATATTTTTTTTATACAAATTTACGTTATTTTAAGTGTATTTGTTTATGTATTTTCCTTCAAATTTACATTATTTTATTTGTATTTTGTTTATGCATTTCAATACAAATTTACCTAATTTAATGTGTATTTTGTATATTTATTTTCATACAACTTTAAAATATTTTTGTGTATTTTTGTATATAGTTTGATACAAATTTAAGTTATTTTATGTGTATTTTGTATATCTATTTTCATACAAATACACATTCTTTTATTGATATTTTGTTTATTTATTTTGACGCGAATTTACATTATTTAATGTTTATTTTGTATATATATTTTATACGTATTTACATCATTTCATGTGTATTTTGTATAGTTTTAAACAAATTTATATTATTTAATGTGAATTTTGTAAATATATATTTATACAAATACACATTTGTATATAGTTTGATACAAATTTAAGTTATTTTATGTGTATTTTGTATATCTATTTTCATACAAATACACATTCTTTTATTGATATTTTGTTTATTTATTTTGACGCGAATTTACATTATTTAATGTTTATTTTGTATATATATTTTATACGTATTTACATAATTTCATGTGTATTTTGTATAGTTTTAAACAAATTTAAATTATTTAATGTGAGTTTTGTAAATATATATTTATACAAATACACATTCTTTTATTGGTATTTTGTTTATTTATTTTGATACTAATTTACATTATTTTATATGTATTTTGTATACCTTTTTTATACGTATTTACTTAATTTTATGTGTATTTTGTATATATATTTTTATAGAAATCTACCTTATTTAATGTGTATTCGTATATATATTTTGAAACAAATTTACATTGTTTATATGTATTTTGCATATCTATTTTTATGTATTTTGTATTTATTTTTGTTATACATAGAATAATGTAAAATCGAATCAAAATACGTACACAGAATATCAATAAAATAATATAAATTTGTATGAAAATAAGGATGCAAAATACCCATAAGATAAAGCATTTTTTTTTTATAAATACATATACAAAAATTCACATAGAATAATTAAATTTTTATTACAATTAATGTACAAAATGCACACATACAATAAGGTAAATTTGTATTGAAAAAAACGCAAAACACAAATAAAACAGTGTAAATTTGTATCAAAATATATATACGAATACACATAAAATAACGTAGATTTCTATAGAAATATATATACAAAATACACATGAAAGTATGTAAATACATATAAAAATATATATATAAAATACATATTAAGTAATGTAAAATCGTGACAAAATAAATAAACAAAATATCATGAAAAGAATGTGTATTTGTATGAAAATAAATAATAGATAATAAATTTGTATGTAATATATATGCAAGATACACATTAAATAATGTAAATATGTATAAAAAAAATATATACAAAAAACAAAAAGAATAATGTAAAATCGTATCAAAATAAATACACCGAATATTAATAAAATAATGTAAATTTGTATGAAAATAAAGATGCAAAACTCCCATCAAATAGCGCATTTCTTATAAAAATATATATACCAAAATACACATAAAATATTTAAATTTGTATTGAAATAAATATACAAAATGCACATACAATAAGGTAAACTTCTGTTGAATGAGATATGCAAAAATACATATAAAAAATTGTAAATTTGTTTCAAAATATATATATGAATACACATAAAATAACGTAGATTTCTATTACAATATATATACAAAATACACATAAAACTAGGTAAATACGTATAAAAAATTGTAAACAAAATACGCATTAAATAATATAAATTCGAAACAAAATAAATAAACAAAATACCAATAAAAGAATGTGTATTTGTTCTGTGTATTTTTGTATATAGTTTTATACAAATTTACGATATTTTATGTGTATTTTGTATATTTATATTTTTACAAATACACATTCTTTTACTGGTATTTTGTTTATTTATTTTGATACGATTTTTATGTGTATTTTGTATTCATTTTTTTTATACGTATTTACTTCATTTTATGTGTATTTTGTATATATTTTTATAGAAATCAACGTTATTTTATGTGTATTCGTATATATATTTTGAAACAAATTTACATTGTTTTATATGTATTTTGCATATCTATTTCAATACAAATTTACCTTACAGTATGTGCATTTTTTATATTTATTTTAATAAAAATTTTAATATTTTATGTGTATTTTGGTATATATATTTTTATAAAAAATGCGTTATTTTATGGCTATTTTGCATCTTTCTTTTCATACAAATTTACATTATTTAATTAATATTCTGTGTATTTATTTTAATACGATTTTACATTATTCTATTTGTGTTTTGTATATATTTATTTATACATATTTACATTATTTAATTAGTATTTTGTATATATATTTAATATAAATTTACGTTATTTTAAGTGTATATGTTTATATATTTTCATTCAAATATCCATTATTTTATGTGTATTTTGTATATGTATTTCAATACAAATTTACCTAATTTTATGTGAATTTTGTATATTTATTTTCATAAAAATTTAAATTATTTTTGTGTATTTTTGTATATAGTTTTATACAATCTTAGGCTATTTTATGAGTATTTTGTATATCTATTTTCATATAAATACACATTCTTTTATTGATATTTTGTTTATTTATTTTGACGAGAATTTAAATTATTTAATGTGTATTTTGTATACATATATATATATTTTAATACTTATTTACATCATTTCATGTGTATTTTGTATATTTATTTCTATAGAAATCTTCGTTATTTTATGTGTATTCGTATATAGATTTTTAAACAAATTTACGCTTTAAAGTGCATTTTGTATATTTTTTCAATACAAATTTACCTTATTGTACGTGCATTTTGTATATTAATTTTAACACAAATTTAATTATTCTATGTGTATTTTTGTATATGTATTTTTAAAAAAATATGCTTTATTTTATGGGTATTTTGCATCTTTATTTCATACAAAATTACATTATTTTATTGATATTCTGTGTATTTATTTTGATACGATTAAACATTATTCTATGTATATTTTGTATATATTTTTCATTTAATTTAGCTTATTTTATGTGTATTTTGTATAATTATTTATTTTAATACAAAATCAAATATTTTATGTTTTTTCGTATATATATTTTTATAAAAAATGCGTTATTTTATGGGTATTTTGCATCTTAATTTTCATACAAATTTACATTATTTTATTAATATTTTCTGTATTTATTTTGATACGATTTTACATTATTTTATTTGTGTTTTGTATATATATTTTTTATACATATTTACATTATTTAATGTGTTTTTTGTATATATATTTGATACAAATTTACGTTATTTTAAGTCTATATGTTTATATATTTTCATTCAAATTTACATTATTTTATGTGTATTTTGTATATGTATTTCAATACAAATTGACCTAATTTTATATGTTTTTTGTATATTTATTTACATACAAGTTTAAATAATTTTTGTGTATTTTTGTTTATAGTTTTATACAAATTTAGGTTAGTTTATGAGTATTTTGTATATCTATTTTCATACAAATTCACATTCTTTTCATGATATTTTGTTTATTTATTTTGACACGAATTAACATTATTTAATGTGTATTTTGTATATATATTTTTATACGTATTTACGTTATTTCAAGTGTATTTTGTATATATATTTCTATAGAAATCTGCGTTATTTTTTGTGTATTCGTATATATATTTTGAAACAAATTGACATTGTTTTATGTGTATTTTCCATATTTTTTCAATACAAATCTACCTTATTGTATGTGCATTTTGTATATTAATTTTAATACAAATTTGATTAATCTATGTGTATTTTTGTATATGTATTTTTATAAAAATATGCTTTATTTTATGGGTATTTTGCATCTTTATTTTCATACAAATTTACATTATTTTATTGATATACTGTGTATTTATTTTAATATGATTTTACATTATTCTATGTGTATTTTGTATATATATTTTATATTAAATGTATTTGTTTTCATTTAATACAAATCTACATTATTTTATGTATTTTTTGTACATGTATACACATAAAATATTTAAATTTGTATTGAAATAAATATACAAAATGCACATACAATAAGGTAAACTTCTATTGAAAGAGATATGCAAAAATACATATAAAACAATGTAAATTTGTTTCAAAATATATATACGAATACACATAAAATAACGTAGATTTCTATAAAAATATATATACAAAATACACATAAATTAAGTAAATACGTATAAAAATGTAAACAAAATACACATAAAATAATGTAAATTCGAAACAAAATAAATAAACAAAATAGCAATAAAAGAATGTGTATTTGTATAAATATAAATGTACAAAATTCACATAAAATAACGTAAATTTATATAAAACTATATACAAAAATACACAGAAGTAATTAAATTTGTATGAAAATATATACAAAATACACACAAAATAAGCTAAATTTGAATTGAAATATATATACAAAATACATGAAATAAAGTAAATTTGTATCAAAATATTTATACAAATACTCATATAATAAGGTAAATTTGTATGAAAATATATAAACAAAATACACATTAAATAATATAAATACGTATAAAAAAATATGTACAAAATACACATATAATCATGTAATTCGTATCAAAATAAAAAAACAAAATACCAATAAAATAATATAAATTTGTATGAGTAAACGTGTATGTTGCATATTTTTTCAAGACAAATTTACCTTATTATATACGCATTTTGTATATTAATTTTAATATATTTGTATTTGAATATATATTTTGATACAAATTTACATTATTTTATGTATTTTCTAAATTTATTTCAATTCAAATTTAGCTTATATTATGTGTCTTTTGTATATCTATTTTCATACAAATTTAATTATTTTTGTTTATTTTTGTATATAGTTTTATACAATTTTACGTTATTTTATGTGTATTTTGTATATTTATATTCATACAAGTAAACATTCTTTTATTGGCATTTAATTTATTTATTTTGATACGAATCTACATTATTTTATGTGTATTTTGTATACTTTTTCTTATACGTATTTACTTCATCTTATGTGTATTTTGTATATATATTTTTATAGAAATCTACGTTATTTTATGTGTATTCGTATATATATTTTGAAACAAATTTACATTGTTTTATGTGTATTTTGCATATCTATTTCAATACAAATTTACCTTATTGTATGTGCATTTTATATATTTATTGTAATACAAATTTAAATATTTTATGTGTACAAATGTATACAAATTTACATTATTTTATTAATATTCTGTGTATTTATTTTGATACTATTTTACATTATTCTATTTGTGTTTTGTATATATTTTTTTATACATATTTACATTATTTAATGTGTATTTTCTATATATATTTCATACAAATTTACGTTATTTTAAGTGTATTTGTTTATATAATTTCATTCAAATTTACATTATTTTATGTGTATTTTGTATATGTATTTCAATAGAAATTTAACTAGTTTTATGTGTATTTTGTATATATATTTTTATACAAATTCAAATTATTTTTGTGTATTTTTTTAATAGAGTTTTATACAAATTTACAATATTTTATGTGTATTTTGTATATCTATTTTCATACAAATACATATTCTTTTATTGATATTTTGTTTATCTATTTTCATGCGAATTTACATTATTTAATGTGTATTGTGTATACATATTTTTTGTACGTATTTACGTCAGTTCATGTGTATTTTTTATATATATTTCTATAGAAATATACGTTATTTTATGTGTATTCGTATATATATTTTGAAACAAATATACATTGTTTTATGTGCATTTTGTATATTTTTTCAATACAAATTTCCCTTATTGTACGTGCATTTTGTATATTAATTTTAATACAAATTTAATTATTATATGTGTATTCTTGTATATGTATTTTTAAAAAAATATGCTTTATTTTATGGGTATTTTGCATCTTTATTTTCATACAAAATTACATTATTTTATTGATATTCTGTGTATTTATTTTGATACGATTTTACATTATTCTATGTATATTTTGTATATCTATTTTATACAAATGTACGTTATTTTATGTGAATTTGTTTTCATTTCATACAAATTTACATTATTTTATGTGTATTTTGTACATGTATTTAAATACAAATTTAACTAATTATATGTGTATTTTGTATATCTATTTTCAAACAAATTGAAATTTATTTATTTGTTTTTTTGTATATATTTTTATTCAAATTTTCGTAATTTTATGTGTATTTTGTATATTTATTTTCCTACAAATATACGTTCTTTTATCGGAATTTTGTTTATTTATTTTGATACGAATTTTCATTTTTTAGGTGTATTTGATATATATATTTTTATACTTATTTACATAATTTTGTATATCTATTTTCATACAAATACACATTCTTTTCATGATATTTTTTTTTTTTTTGACACGATTTAACATTATTTAATGTGTATTTTGTATATATTTTTATACGTATTTACATTATTTCAAGTGTATTTTGTATATATATTTCTATAGAAATCTATATATATTTATATATATTTTGAAACAAATTTACATTGTTTTATGTGTATTTTGCATATTTTTTCAATACAAATTTACATTATTGTATGTGCATTTTGTATATTAATTTTAATACAAATTTGATTAATCTATGTGTATTTTTGTGTATGTATTTTTATAAAAATGTGCTTTATTTTATGGGTATTTTGCATCTTTATTTTCATACAAATTTACATTATTTTATTGATATTCTGTGTATTTATTTGGTATGATTTTACATTATTCTATGTGTATTTTGTATATATATTTTATATAAAATGTATTTCTTTTCATTTCATACAAATCTACATTATTTTATGTGTTTTTTGTACATGTATTTAAATACAAATTTAACTAGTTATATGTGTATTTTGTATATCTATTTTATATGTATATTTTCATAGAAATTTACTCTATTTTATGAGTATTCGTATATATATTTTGATACAAATTTACATTATTGATGTGTATTTTGCAATTCTATTTCAATACAAATTTTCTTTATTGTACGTGCATTTTGTATATTTATTTTAATACAAATTTGATTATTTTATATGTATTTTTGTATATATATTTTTATGCAAATATTCGTTATTATATGGATATTTTGCAGCTTTATTTTCATACAAATTTACATTATTTTATAGATATTCTATTTATTTATTTTGATACGATTTAACATTATTCTATGTGTATTTTGTATATATTTTTTATACATATTTACATTATTTAAGGTTTATTTTGTATATATATTTTATCCTAATTTACATTATTTTATGTGTATTTCTTTATATATTTTTATACAAATTTACATTATTTTATGTGTATTTTGTATATACATTTTCACAAAAAAATTACGTTATTTTATTGTGTGTATTCGTATATATTTTGATACAAACTATATACAAATTCATGTTATTTAATGTGTATTTGAATATATATTTTCATGCAAATTTATATTATTTTATGTGTATTTTTTCATATATTTCTTTACAAATTTACCTTATTTTATGTTTATTTTGTATATTTATTTCATTCAATTTTAAATCATTTTATGTGTATATTTGTATTTGTATTTAGGTTATTTTGTGTATTTTGTATATATATTTTCATCCAAAATTACATTATTATATTGGTATTTTCTTAATTTAACTCGATACGAATTTAGATTATTTCATAGGTATTTTGTATACATATTTTTTATAATCATTTACATTATCTAATGTGTGTTTTGTATATATATTTTTATTCAAATTTATTTTATATTCATTTTTGTACATATATTTTTATAGAAATTTGCGTTATTTTATGTATATAGTTTTATATAAATTTACGTTATTTTATGTGCATTTTGTATATTTATATTTATACAAATACACATTCTTTTATTGCTATATTGTTTATTTATATTTATACGAATTTACATTATTTTATGTGTATTTTGTATACATTTTTTTATACGTATTTACTTAATTTTATGTGTATTTTGTATACGTATTTTTATAGAAATCTACGTTATTTTATGTGTATTCGCATATATATTTTGAAACAAATTAACATTATTTTATATGTATTTTACATATTTATTTCAATACAAATTTACCTTATTGTATGTGCATTTTGTATATTTATTTTGATACAAATCCAAATATTTTATGTGTATTTTTTTATCAATAATTAAAAAAAATGCGTTATTTTATAGGTATTTTGCATCTTAATTTTCATACAAATTTACATTATTTTATTAATATTCTGTGTATATATTTTGATACGATTTTAGATTATTTTATTTGTTTTTTGTATATATTTTTATATACATATTTACATTATTTAATGTGTATTTTTATATATATTTCATACAAATTTACGTTATTATATGTGTATTTTTTATATATTTTCTTTCAAATTTACATTATTTTATGTGTATTTTGTATATGTATTTCAATAGAAATTAACCTAATTTTATGTGTATTTTGTATATTTCTTTTCATACAAATTTAAATTATTTTTGTGTATTTCTGTATATAGTTTTATACAAATTTAGGTTATTTTATGTACGCATTTACATTATTTAATGTGTGTTTTGTATATATTTTTTTTATCGAAAGTTAATTTATTTTACGTTCATTTTTGGACTTATTTTTATAGAAATTAGCGTTATTTTATATGTATTTGTATGTGTTTTCTCATTCAAATTTACATTATTTTATTGCTATTTTGTTTATTTAGTTTGATACGAACTACATGATTATATGTGTATTTTGTACATTTTTTTTATACGTATTTACATTATTTAATGTGTATTTTGTTTATATATTTTTAAACAAATTTACGTTACTATATGTATTTTTATAAATATTTTGATAAAAATTTACATTATTTTATGTATTTTGTATATACATTTCAATTCAAATTTAGCTTATTTTATCTGTATTTTGTATATCTATTTTCATACGAATTCAATTACTTCTGTGTATTTTTGTATATAGTTTTATACAAATTTACGTTATTTTATGTGTATTTTGTATATTTATATTTATACAAATACACATTCTTTTATTGGTATTTTGTTTATTTATTTTGATACGAATTTACATTATTTTATGAGGATTTTGTATACATTTTTTATACGTATTTACTTCATTTTACGTGTATTTTGTATATATATTTTCAGACAAATCTACGTTATCTTATGTGTATTCGTATATATATTTTGAAACAAATTTACATTGTTTTATATGTATTTTGCATATCTATTTCAATACAGATTTACCTTATTGTATGTGTATTTTGTATAATTATTTTAATACAAATAAATTTTTTCTGTATTTTTGTATATATATTTAAAAAAAAATGCGTTATTTTATGGGTATTTTGCTTCTTTATTTTCATACAAATTTACATTATTTTATTAATATTCTGTGTATTTATTTTGATACGATTTTACATTATTCTATTTGTGTTTTGTATATATTTCTTTATACAAATTTAAGCTATTTTATGTGTATTTGTTTATGTATTTTCATTCAAATTTACAGTATTTTATGTGTATTTTGTATATGTATTTCAATACAAATTTACCTAATTTTATGTGTATTTTGTATATTTATTTTCATACAAATTTAAATTATTTTTGTGTATTTTTGTATATAGTTTTATACAAATTTACGTTATCTTAAGTGTATTTTGTATATTTATTTTCATACAAATACACATTCTTTTATTGACATTTTGTTTATTTATTTTGACGCGAATTTACATTATTTAATGTGTATTTTGTATATATATTTTTATACGTATTTACATCCTTTCATGTGTATTTTGTATATTTATAAAAAATGCGTTATTTTATGGGTATTTTGCATCTTTATTTTCATACAAATTTACATTATTTTATTTACATTCTGTGTATTTATTTTAATACGATTTTACATTATTCTATTTGTGTTTTGTATATATATTTTTAATACATATTTACATTATTTAATGAGTATTTTTTATATATATTTTATACAAATTTATGTTAATTTAAGTGTATTTGTTTATATATTTTCATTCAAATTTACATTATTTTATGTGTATTTTGTATATGTATTTCTTTACAAATTTACCTAATTTTAGGTGTATTTTGTAAATATATTTTCATACAAATTTATCTTATTTTTGTATATTTTTATATATAGTTTTATACAAATTTACGTTATTTTATGTGTATTTTGTATACGTATTTTCATACAAATACACATTCTTTTATTGATATTTTAATTATTTATTTTGACACGAATTTACATTATTTAATGTGTATTTTGTATATATATATTTTCATACGTATTTACAACATTTCATGTATATTTCGTATATATATTTATATAGAAATCTACGTTATTTTATGTGTATTCGTATATATATTTTGAAACAAATCTACATTATTTTATGTGTATTTTGTATATATATTTCATTATAAATTTGCCTTATTTTAGGTTTATTTTTATATCTATTTTCATTCAAATTCAAATCATTTTATGTGTATATATTTATTTGTATTTACGTTATTTTATGTGTATTTTCTATATATATTTTCATTCAAAATTACATTATTTTATCGGTATTTTGTTCATTTATTTCGATACGAATTTAGATTATTTCATGTGTATTTTCTATACATATACATATAGAGTAAAATTCTATGAAAATATATATTTAAAATACATATAAAATTATGTAAATAAGTATAAAAATATATATATCAAATACACCTAAAAAAAATGAAAATTCGTATCAAAATAAATAAACAAAATTCGGATAAAAGAACGTATATTTGTAGGAAAATAAGTATACAAAATACACATAAAATTACGAAAATTTGAACAAAAATATATACAAAAATACACAAAATTAATTTCAATTTGTATGAAAATAGATATACAAAATACACATATAATTAGTTAAATTTGTATTTAAATACATGTACAAAATTCACATAAAATAATGTAAATTTGTATGAAATGAAAACAAATTCACATAAAATAACGTACATTGGTATAAAATATTTAAAAAAAATATACATAGAATAATGTAAAATCATATCAAAATAAATACACAGAATATCAATAAAATAATGTAATTTTGTATGAAAATAAAGATGTAAAATACCTATAAAATAAAGCATATTTTTATAAAAATACATATACAAAAATACACATAGAATAGCTAAATTTGTATTAAAATTAATATACAAAATGCACGTACAATAAGGTAAATTTGTATTGAAAAAATATGCAAAATGCTGATAAAACAATATAAATTTGTTTTAAAATATATATACGAATACATATAAAATAACGTAGATTTCTATAAAAATATATATACAAAACACACATTAAATAATGTAAATGCTTATAAAAATATGTATACAAAATACCTATGAAATAACCTAAATTCGTATCGAATTAAATTAACAAAATACGAATAAAATAATGTAGTTTTCGATGAAAATATATATACAAAATACACATAAAATATTGTAAATTTGAATAAAACTCTATACAAAAATGCACAAAAAATAATTTAAATTGTATAAAATATATATACAAAATACACATGAAATTAGGTAAATTTCTATTGAAATACATATAGAAAATACACATAAAATAATGTAAATTTGAATAAAAATATAAACAAATACACTTAAAATAACGAAAATTTTATGAAATATATAGAAAATACACATTAAATAATGTAAATATATAAAAAATATATAAAACACAAATATAATAATGTAAAATAGTATCAAAATAAATACACATAATATTAATAAAATAATGTAAATTTGTATGAAAATAAAGATGCAAAATACCCATAAAACAACGCATTTTAATGAAAATATATATACCAAAATGCCCATAAAATATTTAAATTTATATTACAATAAATATACAAAATGCACATACAAGGTAAATTTGTATTGAAATAGATATACAAAATACATATAAAACAATGTAAATTTGTTTCAAAATATACATACGAATACACATAAAATAACGTAGATTTCTATAAAATATATATACAAAATACACATAAAATGAAGTAAATACGTATAAGAAAATGTATACAAAATACACATAAAATAATGTAAATTCGTATCAAATAAATAAACTAAATGCCAATAAAAGAATATTTACTTGTATAAATATAAATATACAAAATACATAAAATAACGTAAATTATATTAAACTATATACAAAAATAAACAAAATAATTAAATTTGTATGAAAATAGATATACAAAGACACATAAAATAAGCTAACTTTGAATTGAAATAAATATAGAAAAAACATAAAATAATGTAAATTTGTATAAAAATATATATTCAAATACATATAATAACGTAAATTTGTATAAAAATATATAAACAAAATACACATTAAATAATGTAAATACGTATAAAAGATATGTACGTAATGTAAAAATTTATAAAATTAAAGATGCAAAATACCCATAAAATATCTTATATTTAAAAATATATATACAAAAATACACATAAAATAATTAAATTTGTATTAAAATAAATATACAAAATACACATACAATAAGGTAAATTTTAACTGAAATAGATATGCAAAAAACACATAAAATAATGAAATTTTTTATCAAAATATACGAATACACACAATAAAATTACGTAAATTTTGAAAATATATACAAAATACACATAAAATAATGTAAATACATAGAAAATATATATAAAATACATAAAATAATGTAAATTCGTATCAAAATAAATAAACAAAATTTCCTCTAAAAGAATGTATGTGTAGGAAAATATATATACAAAATACAAATAAAATAAAAAATTGTATAAAAATAATACAAAATGCACAAAATAATTTAAATTTGTTTGAAAATAGATATGCAAAATACAAATGATATTAGGCAAATTTTTTTTGAAATACATATACAAAATACACATAAAATAATGTAAATTTGTATGAAAATATTTAAACAAATACACATAAGATAACGTAAATTTCCATAAAATATATGTACAAAATATACATTAAATAATGTAAATATGTCTAAAATATATATACAAAATACACAGAATAACGTAAAATCGTATCAAAATAAATAAATAGACAATCAATAAAATAATGTAAATTTGTATGAAAATATATATTCAAAATACATATAAAATTATAAATAAGTATAAAATATATATTTCAAATACACCTAAAATAATGAAAACTCGTATCAAAATAAATAAACAAAATTCCGATAAAAGAACGTATATTTGTAGGAAAATAAATATACAAAATTCACATAAACTTACGAAAATTTGAATAAATATATATACTAAAATACACAAAATTAATTTCAATTTGTATGAAAATAGATATACATAATACACATATAATTAGTTAAATTTGTATTTAAATACATGTACAAAATAAACTATTTTATGTGTATTTTGTATATTTATATTCATACAAATACACATTCTTTTATTGGTATTTTGTTTATTTATTTTGATACGAATTTACATTATTTTATGTGTATTTTGTATACATTTTTTTTATACGAATTTACTTTATTTTATGTGTATTTTGTATATATATATTTTTAGAAATCTACGTTATTTTATGTGTATTCGTATATATATTTTGAAACAAATTTACATTGTTTTATATGTATTTTGCATATCTATTTCAATACAAATTTACCTTATTGTATGTGTTTTTTGTATATTTATTTTAATACAAATTTAATTTTTGATGTATTTTAGTATATATTTTTCTAAAAAAAAAATGCGTTATTTTATGGGTATTTTGCTTCTTTATTTTCATACAAATTTACATTATTTTATTAATATTCTGTGTATTTATTTTGATACGATTTTACATTATTCTATTTGTGTTTTGTACATATTTTTTTATACAAATTTACGTTTTTTTATAAAATTATTGATACCAAAATACACATAAAATATTTCAATTTGTATTAAAATAAATATACAAAATGCACATACAATAAGGTAAATTTGTATTGAAATAGATATGCAAAATACATATAAAATAATGTAAATTTGTTTCAAAATATATATACGAATACACATAAAATAACGTAGATTTCTATAAAAATACATATACAAAATACACATAACATTAAGTAAATACGTATAAAAAAATGTATACAAAATACACATAAAATAAAGTAAATTCGTATAAATGTAAATAAACAATATACCAATAAAGGAATGTGCATTTGTATAAATATAAATATACAAAATACACATAAAATAACGTAAATTTATATAAAACTATATACAAAAAATAACGCAAATTTCTATAAAAATATATGTACAAAAATGAACATAAAATAAATTTGCATAAAAATATATATACAAAACACACATTAGATAATATAAATGAGTATAAAAATATGTATAGAAAATACCTATGTTAAGAAAATACCAATAAAATAATGTAATTTTCGATGAAAATGTATATACAAAATACACAAAAAATAACATAAATACAAATATATACATAAAATATTGTATTTTGTATATACATTTCAATTCAAATTTAGCTTATTTTATCTGTATTATGTATATCTATTTTCATACGAATTTAATTACTTCTGTGTATTTTTGTAAAGTTTTATACAAATTTACGTTATTTTATGTGTATTTTGTATATTTATATTTATACAAATACATTTTTTATTGGTATTTTTGTTTATTTATTTTGATACGAATTTACATTATTTTATGTGTATTTTGTATACATTTTCTTATATGTATTTACTTCATTTTATGTGTATTTTGTATCTATATTTTTATACAAATCTACGTTATTTTATGTGTATTCGTATATATATTTTGAAACAAATTTACATTGCTTTATATGTATTTTGCATATCTATTTCAATACAGATCTACCTTATTGTATGTGTATTTTGTATATTTATTTTAATACAAATTATTTTTTTCATGTGTATTTTGGTATATATATTTTTATAATAAAATGCGTTATTTAATGGGTATTTTGCATTTTTGTTTTTATACAAATTTACATTGTTTTATTATAAAATAATATAAAATTGTATGAAAATATATATAAAAATACACATAAAATAACATGAATTTGTTTCAAAATATATACTAATACACACAATAAAATAACTAAAATTTGTATAAAAATATATACAAAAATACACAAAAATAATTTAAATTTGTTTGAAAATAGATATGCAAAATACACATAAAGTTAGGCAAATTTGTATTGAAATACATATACAAAACTCACATAAAATAATGTAAATTTGTATGAAAATATATAAACAAATACATATAAAATCACGTAAATTTGGATAAAATATATATATACAAAATATACATTAAGTATTTTAAATATGTATAAAATTATATTATATTATATATATTTTTATTGATATTTGCGTTATTTATGTGTATTTTGTATATGTTTTCTAATAGAAATTTACATTATTTAATTTTTGTTTTGTCTATTTATTTTGATACGAATTACATGATTATTTGTGTATTTTTTACATTTTTTTTATACGTATTTACATTATTTAATGTTTATTTTGTTTATATATTTTTATACAAATTTACGTTATTATATGTGTATTTGTATAGGTATTTTGATACAAATTTACATTATTTTATGTATTTTGTATATACATTTCAATTCAAATTTAGCTTATTTTATGTGTATTTTGTATATCTATTTATTTTAATACAAAATCAAATGTTTTATGTTTTTTCGTATATATATTTTTATAAAAAATGCGTTATTTTATGGGTATTTTGCATCTTAATTTTCATACAAATTTACATTATTTTATTAATATTTTCTTATTTATTTTGATACGATTTTACATTATTTTATTTGTGTTTTGTATATATTTTTTTATACATATTTACATTATTTAATGTTTTTTTTGTATATATATATGATACAAATTTACGTTATTTTAAGTCTATATGTTTATATATTTTCATTTAAATTTACATTATTTAATGTGTATTTTGTATATGTATTTCAATAGAAATTTACCTATTTTATATGTTTTTGTATATTTATTTTCATACAAGTTTAAATTATTTTGTGTATTTTGTTTATAGTTTTATACAAATTTAGGTTATTTTATGTGTATTTTGTATATCTATTTTCATACAAATACACATTCTTTTCATGATATTTTGTTTATTTATTTTGACACGAATTAACATTATTTAATGTGTATTTTTATATATTTTTACGTATTTACATTATTTCAAGTGTATTTTGTATATATATTTCTATAGAAATCTGCGTTATTTTATGTGTATTCGTATATATATTTTGAGACAAATTTACATTGTTTTATGTGTATTTTGCATATTTTTTCAATACAAATTTACCTTATTGTATGTGCATTTTGTATATTAATTTTAATACAAATTTGATTAATCTATGTGTATTTTTGTATATGTATTTTTATAAAAATATGGTTTATTTTATGGGTATTTTGCATCTTTATTTTCATACAAATTTACATTATTTTATTGATATTCTGTGTATTTATTTTGATACGATTTTACATTATTCTATGTATATTTTGTATATCTATTTTATACAAATGTACGTTATTTTATGTGAATTTGTTTTCATTTCATACAAATTTTCATTATTTTATGTGTATTTAGTACATGTATTTAAATACAAATTTAACTAGTTATATGTGTATTTTGTATATCTATTTTGTATGTATATTTTCATAGAAATTTACTCTATTTTATGAGTATTCGTATATATATTTTGATACAAATTTACATTATTAATGTGTATTTTGCATATCTATTTCAATACAAATTTACTTTATTGTACGTGCATTTTGTATATTTATTTTAATACAAATTTAATTATTTTATGTCTTTTTGTATATATATTTCTATGCAAATATGCGTTATTATATGGATATTTTGCATCTTTATTTTCATACAAATTTACATTATTTTATTGATATTCTCTTTATATATTTTGATACGATTTAACATAATTCTATGTGTTTTTTTAATATATTTTTTTTTATACATATTTACATTATTTAATGTTCATTTTGTATATATATTTTATCCAAATTTACATTATTTTATGTGTATTTGTTTATATATTTTCATTCATATTTACATTATTTTATGTGTTATTTGTATATATATTTTTCTACGTATTTAAATTATTTTATGTGTATTTTGTATATACATTTTCATAAAAAAAATACGTTATTTTATTGTGTGTATAAGTATATATTTTGATACAAATTTTATACAAATTCATGTTATTTAATGTGTATATATATTTTCATACAAATTTATATTATTTTATGTGTATTTTTTCATATATTTCATTACAAATTTACCTTATTTTATGTTTATTTTGTATATTTATTTCATTCATTTTTAAATTATTTTATGTGTATATTTGTATTTGTATTTAGGTTATTTTATGTGTATTTTGTATATATATTTTCATCCAAAATTTCATTATTATATTGGTATTTTCTTAATTTAATTCGATACGAATTTAGAATATTTCATAGGTATTTTGTATACATATTTTTATACTCATTTACATTATCTAATGTGTGTTTTGTATATATATTTTTATGCAAATTTATTTTATGTTCATTTTTGTACATATATTTTTATAGAAATTTGCGTAATTTTATGTATATAGTTTTATATAAATTTACTTTATTTTATGTGTGTTTTGTATATTTATATTTATACAAATACACATTCTTTTATTGCTATATTGTTTATTTATATTTATACGAATTTACATTATTTTATGTGTATTTTGTATACATTTTTTTATACGTATTTACTTAATTTTATGTGTATTTTGTATATGTATTTTTATAGAAATCTACGTTATTTTATGTGTATTCGCATATATATTTTGAAACAAATTTACATTATTTTATTTGTATTTTGCATATCTATTTCAATACAAATTTATTTATTTATTTTGATACAAATTCAAATATTTTATGTGTATTTTGGTATCAATAA
This sequence comes from Eriocheir sinensis, assembly GCF_024679095.1. Taxonomy (NCBI): domain Eukaryota; kingdom Metazoa; phylum Arthropoda; class Malacostraca; order Decapoda; family Varunidae; genus Eriocheir; species Eriocheir sinensis. The sequence continues at coordinate 543,050 of NW_026110308.1, read as the reverse complement.
TTTTATAAAAAATGCTTTATTTTATAGGTATTTTGCATCTTAATTTTCATACAAATTTTCATTATTTTATTAATATTCTGTGTATATATTTTGATACGATTTTACATTATTCTATTTGTGTTTTGTATATATATTTTTTATACATATTTACATTATTTAATGTGTATTTTGAATATATATTTCATATATGTGTATTTGTTTATATATTTTCTTTCAAATTTACATTATTTTATGTGTATTTTGTATATGTATTTCAATAGAAATTAACCTAATTTTATGTGTATTTTTTATATTTCTTTTCATACAAATTTAAATTATTTTTGTGTATTTTTGTATATAGTTTTATACAAATTGAGGTTATTTTATGTATGCATTTACATTATTTAATGTGTGTTTTGTATATATATTTTTATACAAAGTGAATTTATTTTACGTTCATTTTTGGACATATATTTTTATAGAAATTAGCGTTATTTTATATGTATTTGTATATGTTTTCTCATACAAATTTACATTATTTTATTGCTATTTTGTTTATTTATTTGGTACGAATTACATGATTATGTGTGTATTTTGTACATATTTTTTATACGTATTTACATTACTTAATGTGTATTTTGTTTATATATTTTTAAACAAATTTACGTTATTTTATGTATTTTTAAAAATATTTTGATACAAATTTACATTATTTTATGTATTTTGTATATACATTTCAATTCAAATTTAGCTTATTTTATCTGTATTTTGTATATCTATTTTCATACGAATTTAATTACTTTTGTGTATTTTTGTATATAGTTTTATACAAATTTACGTTATTTTATCTGTATTTTGTATATTTATATTTATAGAAATACACATTCTTTTATTGGTATTTTGTTTATTTATTTTGATACGAGTTTACATTATTTTATGTGTATTTTGTATACATTTTTTTATACGTATTTACTTCATTTTACGTGTATTTTGTATATATATTTTTATACAAATCTACGTTATTTTATGTGTATTCGTATATATATTTTGAAACAAATTTACATTGTTTTATATGTATTTTGCATATCTATTTCAATACAGATTTACCTTATTGTATGTGTATTTTGTATATTTATTTTAATACAAATGAATTTTCTTATGTGTATTTTTGTATATATATTAAAAAAAATGTGTTATTTTATGGGTATTTTGCTTCTTTATTTTCATACAAATTTACATTATTTTATTAATATTCTGTGTATTTATTTTGACACGATTTTACATTATTCTATTTGTGTTTTGTATATATTTTTTTTATACAAATTTACGTTATTTTAAGTGTATTTGTTTATGTATTTTCATTCAAATTTACAGTATTTTATGTGTATTTTGTATATGTATTTGAATACAAATTTACCTAGTTTTATGTGTATTTTGTATATTTATTTTCATACAAATTTAAATTATTTTTGCGTATTTTTGTATATAGTTTTATACAAATTTATTTTATCTTATGTGTATTTTGTATATTTATTTTCATACATATACACATTCTTTTATTGACATTTTGTTTATTTATTTTGACGCGAATTTACATTATTTAATGTGTATTTTGTATATATATTTTTATACGTATTTATATCCTTTCATGTGTATTTTGTATATTTATAAAAAAATCGTTATTTTATGGGTATTTTGCATCTTTATTTTCATACAAATTTACATTATTTTATTTACATTCAGTGTATTTATTTTAATACGATTTTACATTATTCTATTTGTGTTTTGTATATATATTTTTTATACATATTTACATTATTTAATGAGTATTTGTTATATATATTTTATATAAATTTATGTTAATTTAAGTGAATTTGTGTATATATTTTCATTCAAATTTACATTATTTCATGTGTATTTTGAATATGTATTTCTTTACAAATTTACCTAATTTTATGTGTATTTTGTATATTTATTTTCATACAAATTTAACTTATTTTTGTGTATTTTTATATATAGTTTTATACAAATTTACGCTATTTTATGTGTATTTTGTATATGTATTTTCATACAAATACTCATTCTTTTATTGATATTTTAATTATTTATTTTGACACGAATTTACATTATTTAATGTGTATTTTGTATATATATTTTTATACGTATTTACAACATTTCATGTGTATTTTGTATATATATTTCTATAGAAATCTACGTTATTTTATGTGTATTCGTATATATATTTTGAAACATATCTACATTATTTTATGTGTATTTTGTATATATATTTCATTATAAATTTGCCTTATTTTAAGTTTATTTTTATATCTATTTTCATTCAAATTCAAATAATTTTATGTGTATATATTTATTTGTATTTACGTTATTTTATGTGTATTTTCTATATATTTTCATTCAAAATTACATTATTTTATCGGTATTTTGTTCATTTATTTCGATACGAGTTTAGATTATTTCATGAGTATTTTCTATACATATACATATAGAGTAAATTTCTATAAAAATATATATTCAAAATACATATAAAATTATGTAAATAAGTATAAAAATATATATATCAAATATACCTAAGAAAAAATGAAAATTCGTATCAAAATAAATAAACAAAATTCCGATAAAAGAACGTTAATTCGAATTAAAATAAATAAACAAAATACCAATAAAAGAATGTGTATTTCGATAAATATAAATATACAAAATACACATACAAAATAAACATAAAATAAGGTAGATTTAAAGTAAAATATATGTACAAAATACACATAAAATAATGTAAAGTTATATGAAAATATATATACAAATACACATAAAATACCATGAATTTGTATAAAAATATATATTCTAAATAAATATTAAATAATGGAAAAGCGTTTAAAAATATATATACAAAGTACATATAAAATAATGTAAATTCGTATCAATATAAATCAACAAAACACCAATAAAATAATATATATTTGAATGAAAATAAATTTACAAAATACACATAACATAACTAAAATTTGTATTAAAATATATACAAAAATACATAGAAATAATTTGAGTTTGTATGAAAATAGATATACAAAATACACATAAAACTAGGTAAATTTCTTTTGAAATGTATATACAAAATACCTATAAAATATTGTAAATTTGTGTCAAAATATATAAACAAATACACATAAAATAACATAAATTTGTATGAAAAATATATACAAAATACACATAGAATAATGTCAATTCCTATCAAAATGAATGAGCAGAATATCAATAAAATAATGTAAATATGTATGAAAATAAAGATGCAAAATACCCAAAAAATAAAGAATATGTTTATAAAAATACAGATACAAAAATACACATCGAATAATTAAATTTGTATTAAAATTAATATACAAAATCCGTATATAATAAGGTAAATTTGTATTGAAAAAATATGCAACATACACGTTTACTCATACAAAATTATATTATTTTATTGGTATTTTGTTTATTTATTTTGATACGAATTACATGATTATATGTGTATTTTGTACATATTTTTTTTTACGTATTTACATTATTTAAATTATATTTTGTTTATATATTTTCATACAAATTTATGTTATTATATGTGTATTTGTATAAATATTTTGATACAAATCTACTTTATTTCATGTATTTTGTATATATATTTCAATTCAAATTAAGCTTATTTCGTGTGTATTTTGTATATATTTTCATACAAATTTAATTACTTCTGTGTATTTTTGTATATAGTTTTATATAAATTTACGTTATTTTATGTCTATTTTGTATATTTATATTCATACAAATACACATTCTTTTATTGGTATTTTGGTTATTTATTTTGATACGAATTTACATTATTTTATGTGTATTTTGTATACATTTTTTTATACGTATTTACTTCATTTTATGAGTATTTTGTATATATATTTTTATAGAAATCTACGTTATTTTATGTGTATTTGTATATATATTTTGAAACAAATTTACATTGTTTTATATGTATTTTCCATATCTATTTCAATACAAATTTACCTTATTGTATGTGTTTTTTGTATATTTATTTTAATACAAATTTAATTTTTTGATGTGTATTTTGGTATATATATTTTTATAAATAAAAAAAATCCGTTATTTTATGGGTATTTTGCTTCTTTATTTTCATACAAATTTACAATATTTTATTAATATTCTGTGTATTTATTTTGATACGATTTTTCATTATTCTATGTGTGTTTTGTACATATTTTTTTATACAAATTTACGTTATTTTAAGTGTATTTGTTTATGTATTTTCATTCAAATTTACATTATTTTATGTGTATTTTGTGTATGTATTTCAATACAAATTTACCTAATTTTATGTGTATTTTGTACATTTATTTTCATGCAAATTTAAAAGAGTTTTGTGTATTTTTTTATATAGTTTGACACATATTTAGGCTATTTTATGTGTATTTTGTATATCTATTTTCATACAAATACACATTCTTTTATTGATATTTTGTTTATTTATTTTGACGCGAATTTACATTATTTAATGTGTATTTTGTATATATATTTTTATACGTATTTACATCATTTCATGTGTATTTTGTATAGTTTTAAACAAATTTATATTATTTAATGTGTATTTTGTATATATATATATATATATATATATATATATATATATATATATATATATATATATATATATATATATATATATATATATATATATATATATATATATATATATATATATATATATTTATACAAATACACATTCTTTTATTGGTATTTTGTTTATTTATTTTGATACTAATTTACATTATTTTATGTGTATTTTGTATACATTTTTAATACGAATTTACTTAATTTTATGTGTATTTTGCATATATATTTTTATAGAAATCTAACTTATTTCATGTGTATTCGTATATATATTTTGAAACAAATTTACATTGTTTATATATATTTTGCATATCTATTTTTGTGTATTCTGTATTTATTTTTGTTATGTATCAAAATAGGTAAACAGAGACTCAATAAAATAATTTAAATTTGTATGACAATAAAGATGCAAAATGCCCATAAGATAAAGCATATTTTTTTTTAAATACATATAAAAAATACACATAGAATGATTAAGTTTGTATTAAAATTAATATACAAAATGCACACATACAATAAGCTAAATTTGTATTGAAAAAAACGCAAAATACAAATAAAACAGTGTAAATTTGTTTCAAAATATATATACGAATACACATAAAATAACGTAGATTTCTATAGAAATATATATACAAAATACACATGAAATTATGTAAATACGTATACAAATATATATATAAAATACATATTAAGTAAAGTAAATTCTTGACAAAATAAATAAACAAAATATCATGAAAAGAATGTGTATTTGTATGAAAATAAATAATAGATAATAAATTTGTATGTAATATATATGCAAGATACACATTAAATAATGTAAATATGTATAAAAAAATATATACAAAAAACAAATAGAATAATGTAAAATCGTATCAAAATAAATACACCGAATATTAATAAAATAATGTAAATTTGTATGAACATAAAGATGCGAAATTCCCATCAAATAGCGCATTTCTTATAAAAATATATATATCAAAATACACATAAAATATTAAAATTTGTGTATCTTGCATATATATTTCATACAAATTTATTATCTATTATTTATTTTCATGCAAATACACATTCTTTTCATGATATTTTGTTTATTTATTTTGACACGAATTTACCTAGATATGTATTTTGTATATATATTTTTATACGTATTTACATAATTTCATGTGCATTTTGTATATATATTTCTATAGAAATCTACGTTATTTTATGTGTATTCGTATATATATTTTGAAACAAATTAACTTTGTTTTATATGTATTTTTGAATATCTCTTTCAATACATATTTACCTTACTGTATATGCATTTTGTATATTTATTTCAATACAAATTTAAATATTTTATGTGTATTTTGGTATATATATTTTTATAAAAAATGCGCTATTTTATGGGAATTTTGCATCTTTCTTTTCATACAAATTTACATTATTTTATTGATATTCTGTGCATTTATATTGATAGGATTTTACATTATTCTATTTTTTTTGTATATATTTTTTTATACACATTTACATTATTTAATGTGTATCTTGCATATATATTTTATACAAATTTACGTTATTTTAAGTGTATTTGTTTATATATTTTCATTCAAATTTACTTTATTTTAAGTGTATTTTGTATATGTATTTCAATACAAATTTACCTAATTTTATGTGTATTTTGTATATTTCTTTTCATACAAATTTTAGATATTTTTGTGTATTTTTGTATATAGTTTTATACAAATTTAGGTTATTTTATGTACTCATTTACATTATTTAATGTGTGTTTTGTATATATATTTTTATGCAAATTTACTTTATTTTATGAGCATTTTTGTACATATATTTTTTTAGAAATTTGCGTTATTTTATGTGTATTTGTATATGTTTTCTCATGCAAATTTACATTATTTTATTGCTATTTTGTTGATTTATTTTGATACGAATGAAAATAGATATACAAAATATACGTAAAATAAACTAAATTTGTATTGAAATATATATACAAAATACATAAAATAATGTAAATTTGTATCAAAATATTTTAACAGATACGCATAAAAAAACGTAAATTTGTTTTAAAATATACAAAATACACATTAAATAATGTAAATATGTAAAAAAAAATATATACAAAACACAAATAGAATAATGAAAAATCGTATCAAAATACACAGAATATTAATAAAACAATGTAAATTTGTATGAAAATAAAGATGCAAAATACCCATTAAATAACGCATTTTTTTTATAAAAATATATATACCAAAATACACATGAAAAAATTTATTTGTATTAAAATAAATATACAAAAAACACATACAATAAGGTAAATCTGTATTGAAATAGATATGCAAAATACATATAAAACAATGTAAATTTGTTTCAAAATATATATACGAATACACATAAAATAACGTAGATTTGTATAAAAATATATATACAAAATACACATAAAATGAAGTAAATACGTATAAGAAAATGTATACAAAATACACATAAAATAATGTAAATTCGTTTCAAAATAAATAAACAAAATACCAATAAAAGAATGTGTATTTGTATAAATATAAATATACAAAATACACATAAAATATCGTAAATTTTTATAAAACTATATACAAAAATACACAGAAATTATTAAATTCGTATCAAAATAGATATACAAAATACAGATAAAATAAGCTAAATTTGAATTGAAATGTATATACAAAATTCATAAAATAATGTAAATTTGTATCAAAATATTTATAAAAATACATATAATAACGTAAATTTGTTTAAAAATATATAAACAAAATTCACATTAAGTAATGTAAATACGTATAAAAAATATGTACAAAATACACATATAATCATGTAAATCGTAACAAACTAAATAAACAAAATAGCAATAAAATAATGTAAATTTGTATGAGAAAACATATACAAATACATATAAAATAAAGCTAATTTCCATAAAAATATATGTCCAAAAATGAACGTAAAATAAAGTAACTTTGGATAAAAATATATATACAAAACACACATTAAATAATGTAAATGCGTACATAAAATAACCTAAATTTGTATAAAACTATATACAAAAATACACAAAAAATAATTTAAATTTGTATGAAAAGAAATATACAAAATACAAATAAAATTAGGTTAATTTGTATTGAAATACATATACAAAATACATATAAAATAATGTAAATTTGAAAGAAAATATATAAACAAATACACATATAATAACGTAAATTTGTATGAAATATATAATCAAAATACACATTAAATAATGTAAATATGTATAAAAAAATATATACAAAACACAAATAGAATAATGTAAAATCGTATCAAGATATATACACAGAATATTAATAAAATAATGTAAATTTGTATGAAAATTAAGATGCAAAATACCTATAAAATAACGCATTTTTTATAAAAATATTGATACCAAAATACACATAAAATATTTGAGTTTGTATTAAAATAAATATACAAAATGCACATACAATAAGGTAAATTTGTATTGAAATATATATGCAAAATACATATAAAATAATGTAAATTTGTTTCAAAATATATATACGAATACACATAAAATAACGTAGATTTCTATAAAAATACATATACAAAATACACATAATATTAAGTAAATACGTATAAAAAAATGTATACAAAATACACATAAAATAATGTAAATTCGTATAAATGTAAATAAACAATATACCAATAAAAGAATGTGTATTTGTATAAAAATAAATATACAAAATGCAAATAAAATAACGTAAATTTATATAAAACTATATACATAAAATAACGCAAATTTCTATAAAAATATATGTACAAAAATGAGCATAAAATAAATTTGCATAAAAATATATATACAAAACACACTTTAGATAATGTAAATGAGTATAAAAATATGTATACAAAATACCTATGAAATAATCTAAACTCGTATCGAATTAAATTAAGAAAATATCAATAAAATAATGTAATTTTGGATGAAAATATATATACAAAATACACATAAAATAACTTAAATACAAATACAAATATACACATAAAATTATTTAAAATTGAATGAAATAAATATACAAAATAAACTTAAAAAAAGGTAAATTTGTAATGAAATATATGAAAAAATACACATAAAATAAAATAAATTTGTTAAAAATATATATACAAATACACATTAAATAACATGAATTTGTATAAAATGTTTTAAAATATATACGAATACACACAATAAAATAACGTAAATTTTTATGAAAATGTATATATATAATACACATAAAATAGTTTAAATACGTAGAAAAATATATATACAAAATACACATAAAATAATGTAAATTCGTAAAAAAATTAAATACACAAAATTACAATAAAAGAATGTATATTTGTAGGAAAATATATATACAAAAAACAAATAAAATAACTAAAATTTGTATAAAAATATATACATATATACACAAAAATAATTTAAATTTGTTTGAAAATAAATATGCAAAATACACATAAAGTTAGGCAAATTAGTATTGAAATACATATACAAAACTCACATAAAATAATGTAAATTTGTATGAAAATATGTAAACAAATACATATAAAATCACGTAAATTTGGATTAAATATATATATACAAAATATACATAAATATTTTAAATATGTATAAAAATATATTATATTATATATATTTTTATTGATATTTGCGATATTTATGTGTATTTTGTATATGTTTCCTCATAGAAATTTACATTATTTTATTGGTATTTTGTCTATTTATTTTGATACGAATTACTTGATTATCTGTGTATTTTTTACATTTTTTTATACGTATTTATATTATTTAATGTGTATTTTGTTTATATATTTTATACAAATTTACGTTATTATATGTGTATTTGTATAGGTATTTTGATACATATTTACATTATTTTATGTATTTTGTATATATATTTCAATTCAAATTTAGCTTATTTTATGTGTATTTTGTATATCTATTTATTTTAATACAAAATCAAATATTTTATGTTTTTTCGTATTTATATTTTTATAAAAAATGCGTTATTTTATGGGTATTTTGCATCTTAATTTTCATACATATTTACATTATTTTATTAATATTTTCTGTATTTATTTTGATACGATTTTACATTATTTTATTTGTGTTTTGTATATATTTTTTTATACAAATTTACATTATTTAATGTTTTTTTTGTATATATATTTGATACAAATTTACGTTATTTTAAGTCTATATGTTTATATATTTTCATTCAAATTTACATTATTTTATGTGTATTTTGTATATGTATTTCAATACAAATTTACCTATTTTTATATGTTTTTTGTATATTTATTTTCATACAAGTTTATATTATTTTTGTGTATTTTTGTATATAGTTTTGTACAAATTTAGGTTATTTTATGTGTATTTTGTATATCTATTTGCATACAAATACACATTCTTTTCATGATATTTTGTTTATTTATTTTGACACGGATTAACATTATTTAATGTGTATTTTGTATATATATTTTTATACGTATTTACATTATTTCAAGTGTATTTTGTATATATATTTCTATAGAAATCTGCGTTATTTTATGTGTATTCGTACATATATTTTGAAACAAATTTACTTTATTTTATGTGTATTTTGCATATTTTTTCAATACAAATTTACCTTATTGTATGTGCATTTTGTATATTATTTTTTAATACAAATTTGATTAATCTATGTGTATTTTTGTATATGTGTTTTTATAAAAATATGCTTTATTTTATGGGTATTTTGTTTCTTTATTTTCATACAAATTTACATTATTTTATTGATATTCTATGTACTTATTTTGATATGATTTTACATTATTCTATGTGTATTTTGTATATATATTTTATATAAAATGTATTTGTTTTCATTTCATACAAATCTACATTATTTTATGTGTTTTTTGTACATGTATTTAAATACAAATTTAACTAGTTATATGTGTATTTTGTATATCTATTTTGTAAGTATATTTTCATAGAAATTTACTCTATTTTATGAGTATTCGTATATATATTTTGATACAAATTTAAATTATTGATGTGTATTTTGCATATCCATTTCATTACAAATTTACTTTATTGTACGTGCATTTTGTATATTTATTTTAATACAAACTTAACTATTTTATATGTATTTTTGTAAATATATTTTTATGCAAATATGCGTTATTATATGGATATTTTGCATCCTTATTTTCATACAAATTTACATTATTTTATTGATAATCTCTTTATTTATTTTGATACGATTTAACATTATTCTATGTGTATTTTGTATATCTTTTTTTATACATATTTACATTATTTAATGTTCATTTTGTATATATATTTTATCCAAATTTACATTATTTTATGTGTATTTGTTTATATATTTTCATACAAATCTACATTATTTTATGTGTTTTTTGTATATATATTTTTCTTCGTATTTAAATTATTTTATGTGTATTTTGTATATACATTTTCATAAAAAAATTACGTTATTTTATTGTGTGTATAAGTATATATTTTGATACAAATTTTATACAAATTCATGTTATTTAATGTGTATTTGTATATATATTTTCATACAAAGTTATATTATTTTATGTGTATTTTTTCATATATTTCATTACAAATTTACCTTATTTTATGTTTATTTTGTATATTTATTTCATTCAATTCTAAATTATTTTATGTGTATACTTGTATTTGTATTTAGGTTATTTTATGTGTATTTTGTATATATATTTTCATCCAAAATTACATTATTTTATTGGTATTTCTTAATTAAATTCGATACGAATTTAGATTATTTCATAGGTATTTTGTATACATATTTTTATACTCATTTACATTATCTAAAGTGTGTTTTGTATATATATTTTTATGCAAATTTATTTTATGTTCATTTTTGTACATATATATTTATAGAAATTTGCGTTATTTTATGTATATAGTTTTATATAAATTTACGTTATTTTATGTGCATTTTGTATATTTATATTTATACAAATACACATTCTTTTATTGGTATATTGTTTATTTACATTTATACGAATTTACATTATTTTATGTGTATTTTGTATACATTTTTTTATACGTATTTACTTAATATTATGTGTATTTTGTATTTGTATTTTTATAGAAATCTACGTTATTTTATGTGTATTCGTATATATATTTTGAAACAAATTTACATTATTTTATATGTATTTTGCATATCTATTTCAATACAAATTTACCTTATTGTATGTGTATTTTGTATATTTATTTTAATACAAGTTCAAATATTTTATGTGTATTTTGGTATCAATAATTTTATAAAAAAATGCGTTATTTTATAGGTATTTTGTATCTTAATTTTCATTTTATATGTACTTTGTATATATATTTTTATACGCTCTTACATTACTTAATATTTATTTTGAATATATATTTTCATATAAATTTACATTATTGTATATCTTTTTTGTACATATATTTTATTACAAATCTACCTTATTTTATGTTTATTTTGTATGTGTATTTTTGTATATTTATATTTATCCAAATACACATTCTTTTATTGGTATTTTGTCTATCTATTTTCATTCGAATTTACATTATTTTATGTGTATTTTGAATACATTTTTTTATACGTATTTACTTAATTTCATGTGTATTTTGTATATATATTTTTATAGAAATCTACGTTTTTTTATTTGTATTCGTATATATATTTTGAAACAAATTTACATTGTTTTATATGTATTTTTGCATATCTCTTTCAATACAAATTTATCTTATTGTATATGCATTTTGTATATTTATTTCAATACAAATTTAAAAATTTTATGTGTATTTTGGTATATATATTTTTATAAGAAATGCGCTATTTTATGGGAATTTTGCATCTTTATTTTCATACAAATTTACATTATTTTATTAATATTCGGTGTATTTATTTTGATACAATTTTACATTATTCTATTTGTTTTTTGTATATACTTTTTTTTATACATATTTACATTATTTTATGTGTATCTTGCATATATATTTTATACAAATTTATTATCTATTATCTATTTTCATACAAATACACATTATTTTCATGATATTTTGTTTATTTATTTTGACACGAGTTTACATTATTTGATATGTATTTTATATATATATTTTTATACGTATTTACATAATTTTATATGTATTTTGTATATATATTTAATAGATATTCAAAATACACATAAAATAACCTAAATTTGTATCAAACTATATACAAAAATACACAAAAATATTTTAAATTTGTATGAAAATAAATATACACAATACACATAAACTAGGTAAATTTGTATGGAAATACATATACAAAATACACATAAAATAATGTAAATTTGAATGAAAATACATAAACAAACACACTTAAAATAACGTAAATTTGTATAAAAAAATATATACAAAACACAAATAGAATAATGTAAAATCGTATCAAAATAAATACACAGAATATTAATAAAATAATGTAAATTTGTATTAAAATAAAGAGGCAAAATACCCATAAAATAACATTTTTTTTTAAATATATATACCAAAATACACATAAAAAAATTAGATTTGTATTAAAATAAATATATAAAAAACACATACAATAAGGTAAATTTGTATTGAAATAGATACGCAAAATACATATAAAGCAATGTAAATTTGTTTCAAAATATGTATACGAATACACTTAAAATAACGTAGATTTCTATAAATATATATATACAGAATACACATAAAATGAAGTAAATACGTATAAAAAAATGTATACAAAATACACATAAAATAATGTAAATTCGTATCAAAATAAATAAACAAAATAGCAATAAAAGAATGTGTATTTGTATAAATATAAATATACAAAATACACATAAAATAACGTAAATTTATATAAAACTATATACAAAAATACACAGAAGTAATTAAATTTGTATGAAAATATATACAAAATACACACAAAATAAGCTAAATTTGAATTAAAATATATTTATAAAATACATGAAATAAAGTAAATTTGTATCAAAATATTTATACAAATACACATATAATAACGTAAATTTGTATGAAAATATATAAACAAAATACACATTAAATAATGTAAATACGTATAAAAAAATATGTACAAAATACACATTTAATCATGTAATTCGTATAAATAAACAAAATACCAATAAAATAATATAAATTTGTATGAGTAAACGTGCATGTTGCATATTTTTTCAATACAAATTTACCTTATTATATACGCATTTTGTATATTAATTTTAATATATGTGTATTTGAATATATATTTTGATACAAATTTACATTATTTTATGTATTTTCTATATTTATTTCAATTCAAAATTAGCTTATTTTATGTATCTTTTGTATATCTATTTTCATACAAATTTAATTATTTTTGTTTATTTTTGTATATAGTTTTATACAATTTTACGTTATTTTATGTGTATTTTGTATATTTATATTTATACAAGTAAACATTCTTTTATTGGCATTTAGTTTAGTTATTTTGATACGAATTTACATTATTTGATGTGTATTTTGTGTACATTTTCTTATACGTATTTACTTCATTTTATGTGTATTTTGTATATATATTTTTATAGAAATCTACGTTATTTTATGTGTATTCGTATATATATTTTGAAACAAATTTACATTGTTTTATGTGTATTTTGCATATCTATTTCAACACAAATTTACCTTATTGCATGTGCATTTTGTATATTTATTGTAATACAAATTTAAATATTTTATGTGTATTTTTGGTATAAATATTTTCATAAAAATTGCGTTGTTTTATGGGTATTTTGCATCTTTATTTTCATACAAATTTACATTATTTTATTAGTATTCTGTGTATTTATTTTGATACTATTTTACATTATTCTATTTGTGTTTTGTATATATTTTTTTATTCATATTTACATTATTTAATATGTATTTTCTATATATATTTCATACAAATTTACGTTATTTTAAGTGTATTTGTTTATATATTTTCATTCAAATTTACATTATTTTATGTGTATTTTGTATATGTATTTCAATAGAAATTTAACTAGTTTTATGTGTATTTTGTATTTATATTTTTATACAAATTTAAATTATTTTTGTTTATTTTTTTAATAGAGTTTTATACAAATTTACAATATTTTATGTGTATTTTGTATATCTATTTTCATACAAATACACATTCTTTTATTGATATTTTGTTTATTTATTTTGATGCGAATTTACATTATTTAATGTGTATTGTGTATATATATTTTTATACGTATTAACGTCATTTCATGTGTATTTTGTATATATATTTCTATAGAAATATACGTTATTTTATGTGTATTCGTATATATATTTTGAAACAAATATACATTGTTTATGTGCATTTTGTAAATTTTTTCAATACAAATTTCCTTTATTGTACGTGCATTTTGTATTTTAATTTTAATACAAATTTAGCTATTTTATGTGTATTTTTGTATATGTATTTTTATAAAAATATGCTTTATTTTATGGGTATTTTGCATCTTTATTTTCATACAAAATTACATTATTTTATTGATATTCTGTGTATTTATTTTGATACGATTTTACATTATTCTATGTATATTTTGTATATCTATTTTATACAAATGTACGTTATTTTATGTGAATTTGTTTTCATTTCATACAAATTTACATTATTTTATGTGTATTTTGTACATGTATTTAAATACAAATTTAACTAATTATATATGTATTTTGTATATCTATTTTCATACAAATTGAAATTTATTTTTTTGTTTTTTTGTATATACTTTTATTCAAATTTTCGTAATTTTATGTGTATTTTGTATATTTATTTTCCTACAAATATTGTTCTTTTATCGGAATTTTGTTTATTTATTTTGATACGAATTTTCATTTTTTTAGGTGTATTTGATATATATATATTTTTATATTTATTTACATAATTTTATATGTATTTTGAATATATATTTTCATAGAAATTTACTCTATATGTATATACAAAAAAACACAAAAATAATTTAAATTTGTATGAAAATAAATATACAAAATACACATAAAACTAGGTAAATTTGTATTGAAATACATATACAAAATACACTTAAAATAATGTAAATTTGAATGAAATTATATAATCAAATACACTTAAAATGACGTTAATTTGTATCAAATATATATAAAAAATACACATTAAATAATGAAAATATGTATAAAAAAATATATACAAAACACAAATAGTATAATATGAAATCGTATCAAAATATATACACAGAATATTAATTAAATAATGTACATTTCTATGAAAACTAAGATGCAAAATACCTATAAAATAACGCATTTTTTATAAAATTATATACAAAATACATAAAATATTTGAATGTATTAAAATAAATATACAAAATGCGCATACAATAAGGTAAATTTGTATTGAAATAGATATGCAAAAATATAAAACAAAGTAAATTTGTTTCAAAAATATATATAAAACACATAAAATATAAATATATATATATATATATATATATATATATATATATATATATATATATATATATATATATATATATATATATATATATATATATATATCTGTATATATATATATAAAATACAAATAAAATTAAGTAAATGAAGAAAAATGTATAAAATACACATAAAATAATGTAAATTCGTATAAATATAAATAAACAAAATACGAATAAGAGAATGTGTATTTGTATAAATATAAATATACAAAATACACATAAGATAACGTAAATTTCTATAAAACTATATACAAAAATACACAGAAGTAATTAAATTTGTATGAAAATAGATATACAAAATACACACAAAATAAGCTAAATTTGAATTGAGATATATATACAAAATACATAAAATAAAGTAAATTCGTTTCAAAGTATTTTTAACAAATACACATATAATAACGTAAATTTGTAAAAAAAATATATAAACAAAATACACATTAAGTAATGTAAATACGTTTAAAAAAATATTTACAAAATACCCCAATAATCAAGTCATTCGTATCAAAATAAATAAACAAAAAACTAATTAAATAATGTAACTTTGTATGAGAAAACATATACAAAATACACATAAAATAACGTTTTAAGTTTCTATAAAAATATATTTACAAAAATGCACATAAAATTAGTTTGCATAAAAAAATATATACAAAACACACATTAGATAATGTAAATGAGTATAAAAATATGTATACAAAATACCTATGAAATAATGTAAATTCGTATCGAGCTAAATTAAGAAAATAACAATAAAATAATGTAATTTTGGATGAAAATATATATAGAAAACACACATAAATAACCTAAATACAAATACAAATATACACATTAAATAATTTAAAATTGAATGAAATAAATATACAAAATAAACATAAAATAAGGTAAATTTGTAATAAAATATATGTAAGAATACACATAAAATAATATAAATTTGTATGAAAATATATATACAAATACACATAAAATAACATGAATTTGTATAAAATGTTTCAAAATATATACGAATACACACAATAAAATAACGTAAATTTTTATGAAAATGTATATATATAATACATATAAAATAGTTTAAATACGTAGAAAAATATATATACAAAATACATAAAATAATGTAAATTCGTAAAAATTAAATACACAAAATTCAATAAAAGAATGTATATTTAGGAAAATATATATAAAAACAAATAAAATAACTAAAATTTGTATAAAATATATACAAATATAAACAAAATAATTTAAATTTGTTTGAAAATAGATATGCAAAATACATATAAAGTTAGGCAAATTTGTATTGAAATACATATACAAAACTCAAATAAAATAATGTAAATTTGTATGAAAATATGTAAACAAATACATATAAAATAACGTAAATTTGGATAAAAAAAAAAAATATATATATATATATATATATATATATATATATATATATATATATATATATATATATATATATATATATATATATATATATATATACAAAATATACATTAAATATTTTAAATATGTATAAAAATATATTATATTATATATATTTTTATTGATATTTTCGTTATTTATGTGTATTTTGTATATGTTTTCTCATAGAAATTTACATTATTTTATTGGTATTTTGTCTATTTATTTTGATACGAATTACATGATTATTTGTGTATTTTTTACATTTTTTTATACGTATTTACATTATTTAATGTGTATTTTGTTTATATATTTTTATACAAATATACGTTATTATATGTGTATTTGTATAGGTATTTTGATACATATTTACATTATTTTATGTATTTTGTATATATATTTCAATTCAAATTTAGCTTATTTTATGTGTATTTTGTACATCTATTTATTTTAATACAAAATCAAATATTTTATGTTTTTCGTATTTATATTTTTATAAAAAATGCGTTATTTTATGGGTATTTTGCATCTTAATTTTCATACATATTTACATTATTTTATTAATATTTTCTGTATTTATTTTGATACGATTTTACATTATTTTATTTGTGTTTTGTATATATTTTTTTATACAAATTTACATTATTTAATGTTTTTTTTGTATATATATATATGATACAAATTTACGTTATTTTAAGTCTATATGTTTATATATTTTCATTCAAATTTACATTATTTTATGTGTATTTTGTATATGTATTTCAATACAAATTTACCTATTTTTATATGTTTTTTGTATATTTATTTTCATACAAGTTTAAATTATTTTTGTGTATTTTTGTATATAGTTTTATACAAATTTAGGTTATTTTATGTGTATTTTGAATATCTATTTTCATACAAATACACATTCTTTTCATGATATTTTGTTTATTTATTTTGACACGAATTAACATTATTTAATGTGTATTTTGTATATATATTTTTATACGTATTTACATTATTTCAAGTGTATTTTGTATATATATATTTCTATAGAAATCTGTGTTATTTTATGTGTATTCGTACATATATTTTGAAACAAATTTACATTATTTTATGTGTATTTTGCATATTTTTTCAATACAAATTTACCTTATTGTATGTGCATTTTGTATATTATTTTTAATACAAATTTGATAAATCTATGTGTATTTTTGTATATGTATTTTTATAAAAATATGCTTTATTTTATGGGTGTTTTGCATCTTTATTTTCATACAAATTTACATTATTTTATTGATATTCTGTGTATTTATTTTGATATGATTTTACATTATTCTATGTGTATTTTGTATATATATTTTATATAAAATGTATTTGTTTTCATTTCATACAAATCTACATTATTTTATGTGTTTTTTGTACATGTATTTCAATACAAATTTAACTAGTTATATGTGTATTTTGTATATCTATTTTGTATTTTTATGAGTATTCGTATATATATTTTGATACAAATTTACATTATTGATGTGTATTTTGCATATCTATTTCAATACAAATTTATTTTATTGTACGTGCATTTTGTATATTTATTTTAATACAAACTTAATTATTTTATATGTATTTTTGTAAATATATTTTTATGCAAATATGCGTTATTATATGGATATTTTGCATCTTTATTTTCATACAAATTTACATTATTTTATTGATATTCTCTTTATTTATTTTGATACGATTTAACATTATTCAATGTGTATTTTGTATATCTTTTTTTTATACATATTTACATTATTTAATGTTCATTTTGTATATATATTTTATCCAAATTTACATTATTTTATGAGTATTTGTTTATATATTTTCATACAAATTTACATTATTTTATGTGTTTTTTGTATATATATTTTTCAACGTATTTAAATTATTTTATGTGTATTTTGTATATACATTTTCATAAAAAAATTACGTTATTTTATTGTGTGTATAAGTATATATTTTGATACAAATTTTATACAAATTCATGTTATTTAATGTGTATTTGCATATATATTTTCATACAAATTTATATTATTTTATGTGTATTTTTTCATATATTTCATTACGAATTTACATTATTTTATGTTTATTTTGTATATTTTATTTCATTCAATTTTAGTTTATTTTATGTGTATACTTGTAATTGTATTTAGGTTATTTTATGTGTAATTACTATATATATTTTTATCCAAAATTACATTAATTTATTGGTATTTCTAAATTAAATTCGATACGAATATAGATTATTTCATATGTATTTTGTATACATATTTATAAACTCATTTACATTATCTAAAGAGTTTTTTAAAGATATAAATTTATGCAAATTTATTATATGTTCATTTTGTACATATATTTTTATAGAAATTTGCGTTATTTTATGTATTTAGTTTTATATAAATTTAGGTTATTTTATGTGCATTTTGTATATTTATATTTATACAAATACACATTATTTTATTGGTATATTGTTTATTTACATTTATACGAATTTACATTATTTTATGTGTATTTTGTATACATTTTTTTATACGTATTTACTTAATTTTATGTGTATTTTGTATATGTATTTTTATAGAAATCTACGTTATTTTATGTGTATTTGTATATATATTTTGAAACAAATTTACATTATTCTATATGTATTTTGCATATCTATTTCAATACAAATTTACTTTATTGTACGTGCATTTTGTATATTTATTTTAATACAAGTTCAAATATTTTATGCGTATTTTGGAATCAATAATTTTATAAAAAATGCGTTATTTTATAGGTATTTTGCATCTTAATTTTCATTTTATATGTACTTTGTATATATATTTTTATACGCTCTTACATTATTTAATATTTATTTTGAATATATATTTTTATACAAATTCATGGTATTTTATGTGTATTTGTATATATATTTTCATATAAATTTACATTATTGTGTGTGTATTTTGTACATATATTTTATTACAAACCTACCTTATTTTATTTTTATTTTGTATGTGTATTTTGTAATTTATATTTATCCAAATACACATTCTTTTATTGGTATTTTGTTTATTTATTTTAATTCGAATTCACATTATTTTATGTGTATTTTGTATACATTTTTTTTATACGTATTTACTTAATTTTATGTGTATTTTGTATATATATTTTTATAGAAATCTACGTTTTTTTATTTGTATTCGTATATATATTTTGAAACAAATTTACATTGTTTTATATGTATTTTTGAATATCTCTTTTAATACAAATTTACCTTACTGTATATGCATTTTGTATATTTATTTCAATACAAATTTAAATATTTTATGTGTATTTTGGTATATATATTTTTATAAAAAATGCGATAATTTTTGGGAATTTTGCATCTCTATTTTCATACAAATTTACATTATATTATTGATATTCTGTGTATTTATTTTGATACGATTTTACATTATTCTATTTGTTTTTTGTATATATTTTTTTAATACACATTTACATTATTTAATGTGTATCTTGCATATATATTTTATACAAATTTACGTTATTTTAAGTGTATTTGTTTTTATTTTTTCATTCAAATTTACATTTATTTTAATTCGAAATTACATTATTTTATGAGTATTTTGTATACATTTTTTTTATACGTATTTACTTAATTTTATGTGTATTTTGTATATATATTTTTTTAGAAATTTATAAATTTACGTTATTTTATGTGCATTTTGTATATTTATATTTACACAAATACACATTCTTTTATTGGTATATTGTTTATTTACATTTATACGAATTTACATTATTTTATGTGTATTTTGTATACATTTTTTTATACGTAATTACTTAATATTATGTGTATTTTGTATATGTATTTTTATAGAAATCTACGTTTTTTTATTTGAACTCGTATATATGTTTTGAAACAAATTTACATTGTTTTATATGTATTTTTGCATATCTCTTTCAATACAAATTTACCTTATTGTATGTGCATTTTGTATATTTATTTCAATGCAAATTTAAATATTTTATGTGTATTTTGGTATATATATTTTTATAAGAAATGCGCTATTTTATGGGAATTTTGCATCTTTATTTTCATACAAATTTACATTATTTTATTAATATTCGGTGTATTTATTTTGATACGATGTTACATTATTCTATTTGTTTTTTGTATATACTTTTTTATACATATTTACATTATTTAATGTTTATCTTGCATATATATTTTATACAAATTTATTATCTATTATCTATTTTCATACAAATACACATTCTTTTCATGATATTTTGTTTATTTATTTTGACACGAATTTACATTATGTGATATGTATTTTGTATATATATATTTTTATACGTATTTACATAATTTCATATGTGTTTTGTATATATATTTCCATAGAAATCTACTTTATTTTATGTGTATACGTATATATATTTTGAAACAGATTTACATTGTTTTATATGTATTTTTGAATATCTCTTTCAATACAAATTTACCTTACTGTATATGCATTTTGTATATTTATTTCAATACAAATTTAAATATTTTATGTGTATTTTGGTAAATATATTTTTATAAAAAATGCGATAATTTTTGGGAATTTTGCATCTTTATTTTCATACAAATTTACATTATTTTATTGATATTCTGCGTATTTATTTTGATACGATTTTACATTATTTTATTTGTTTTTTGTATATATTTTTTTATACACATTTACATTATTTAATGTGTATCTTGCATATATATTTTATACAAATTTACGTTCTTTTAAGTGTATTTGTTTATATATTTTCATTCAAATTTACATTATTTGATGTGTATTTTGTATATGTATTTCAATACAAATTTACCTAATTTTATGTGTATTTTGTATATTTCTTTCAAACGAATTTAAATTATTTTGTGTATTTTTGTATAGTTTTATACAAATTTAGGTTATTTTATGTACGCATTTACACAATTTAGTGTGTGTTTTATATATATTTTTTGCAAATTTACTTTATTTTATGTGCATTTTTGTACATATATTTTTATAGAAATTTGCGTTATTTGTATATGTTTTCTCATACAAATTTACATTATTTTATTGCTTTTTTGTTTATTTATTTTGATACGAGTTACATGATTATATGTGTATTTTGTACATATTTTTTATACGTACTTACATTACTTAATGTGTATTTTGTTTATATTTTTTTAAACAAATCTACGTTATTATATGTATTTGTATAAATATTTTGATACAGATTTACATTATTTTATGTATTTTGTATGTATATTTCAATTCAAATTTAGCTTATTTTAGCTGTATTTTGTATATATATTTTCATACAAATTTAATTACTTCTGTGTATTTTTGTATATAGTTTTATACAAATTTACGATATTTTATGTGTATTTTGTATATTTATATTTTTACAAATACAAATTCTTTTACTGGTATTTTGTTGATTTATTTTGATACGATTTATATTTATTTTTTGTATTCATTTTTTTATACGTATTTACTTCATTTTATGTGTATTTTGTACATATTTTTATAGAAATCTACGTTATTTTATGTGTATTCGTACGTATATTTTGAAATAAATTTACATTGTTTTATATGTATTTTGCATATCTATTTCAATACAAATTTGCAAATTTACTTTATTTTATGTGCATTTGTATATGTTTTCTCATACAAATTTACATTATTTTATTGCTATTTTGTTTATTTATTTTGATGCAAATGAAAAAAGATATACAAAATATACATAAAATAAACTAAATTTTTATTGAAATATATATACAAAATACTGTAAATTTGTATCAAAATATTTTAACAGATGTGCATAAAATAAGATAAATTTGTTTTAAAATATACAAAATACACATTAAATAATGTAAATATGTATTAAAAAATATATACAAAACACAAATAAAATAATGTAAAATCGTATCAAAATAAATACACAGAATATTAATAAAACAATGTAAATTTGTATGAAAATAAAGATGCAAAATACCCATTAAATAACGCATTTTTTATAAAAATATATATACCAAAATACACATGAAAAAATTAATTTTTATTAAAATAAATATACAAAATACATAAGGTAAATCTGTATTGAAATATATGCAAAATACATATAAAACAATGTAAATTTGTTTCAAAATATATATGAATACACATAAATAACGTAGATTTGTATAAAATATATATACAAAATACATAAAATGAAGTAAATACGTATAAAAATGTATACAAAATACATAAAATAATGTAAATTCGTATCAAAATAAATAAACAAAATACCAATGAAAGAATGTATTTGTATAAATATAAATATACACATAAAATAACGTAAATTTGTATAAAACTATATACAAAATACACAGAAGTAATTAAATTGTATAAAATAGATATACAAAATACAGATAAAATAAGCTAAATTTGAATTGAAATGTATATACAAAATACATAAAATAATGTAGATTTGTATCAAAATATTTATAAAAATACCAATAAAATAACGCATTTTTTTATTTATAAAAATATATATACCAAAATACACATCAAAAAATTAAATTTGTATTAAAATAAATATACAAAAAACACATTCAATAAGGTAAATTTGTATTGCAATAGATATGCAAAATATATATAAAACAATGTAAATTTGTTTCAAAATATATATACGAATACACATAAAATAACGTAGATTTCTATAAAATATATATTCAAAATACATAAAATGAAGTAACTACGTATAAAATGTATAAAATACACATAAATAATGTAAATTGTATCAAAATAAATATACAAAATACCAATAAAAGTGTATTTGTATAAATATAAATATACAAAAAATACATAAAATAACGTAAATTTATATAAAACTATACACAAAAATACACAGAAGTTTTTTTAATTTGTATGAAAATAGATATACAAAATAAGGTAAATTCGTTACAAATTCAATAAACAAAATTCAGATAAAAGAACGTATATTTGTAGAAAAAATAAATATACAAAATACACATAAAATAACGAAAATTTGTATGAAAATATATAAAAAAATAATAATAATTTCAATTTGAATGAAAATAAATATACAAAATACACATGTATTTTGTATATCTATTTTCACACAAATTTAATTACTTTTGTGTATTTTTGCATATAGTTTTATATAAATTTACGTTATTTTATTTGTATTTAGTAAATTTATATATATACAATAAACATTCTTTTATTATTATTTTGTTTATTTATTTTGATACAAGTTTACATTATTTTATGTGTATTTTGTATACCTTTTTTTTATACGTATTTACTTCATTTTATGTGTATTTTGTATATTTATTTTCATAGAAATCTACGTTATTTTATGTGTATTCGTATATATATTTTTTAAAAAAATTACATGGTTTTATATGTATTTTGCATATCTATTTCAATTCAAATTTACCTTATTGTATGTGCATTTTGTATATTTATTTTAATACAAATTCAATTATTTTGTGTCTTGGTATAAATATTTTTATAAAAAATGCGTTATTTTATGGGTATTTTGCATCTTAATTTTCATACAAATTTACATTATTTTATTAATATTCTGTGTATTTATTTTGATACGATTTTATATTATTCTATTTGTGTTTTGTATATATTCTTTTATACATATTTACATTATTTGATGTGTATTTTTTATATATATTTTATACAAATTTACGTTATTTTAAGTGTATTTGTTTTTATATTTTCATTCAAATTTACATTATTTTATGTGTATTTTGTAAATGTATTTCAATACAAATTTACCTAATTTTATGTGTATTTTGTATATTTATTTTCATACATATTAAAATTATTTTTGTGTATTTTTGTATATAGTTTTATACAAATTTAGGTGATTTTATGTGATTTTGTGTGTATATTGTATATCTATTTTCATACAAATACATTCTTTTATTGATATTTATTTTATTTACATTATAATCTGTGTTTTATATATATATATATATATATATATATATATATATATATATATATATATATATATAAATATATATATATATATATATATATATATATATATATATATATATATATATATATATATATATATATATATATATATATATATATATATATATATATATATATATATATATATATATATATATATATATATATATATATATATATATATATATATATATATATATATATATATATATATATATATATATATATATTTTTTTTCGTGTTTACATCATTTAATGTGTATTTTGTTTATATTTTTATAGAAATCTACGTTGATTTATGAGTATTCGTATATAGATTTTGAAATAAATTTACACTGTTTTATGTGTATTTTGCATATTTTTTCAATACAAATTTACCTTATTGTATATGCATTTTGTATATTAATTTTAATAAAAATTTAATTATGCTATGTATTTTTGTATATGTATTTTTATAAAAATATGCTTTATTTTATGGGTATTTTGCATTTTTATTTTCATACAAATTTACGTTATTTTATTTTATATTCTGTTTTTTTTTTTTAACAATTTTACATTATTCTATGTGTATTTTGTATATCTATTTTTATACGTATTTACTTAATTTTATGTGTATTTTATATATATATTTTTATAGAAATCTACGTTATTTTATGTGTATTCGTATATATATTTTGAAACAAATTTACATTGTTTTATATGTATTTTTGGATATCTCTTTCAATACAAATTTACCTTATTGTATGTGCATTTTGTATATTTATTTCAATACAAATTTAAATATTTATGTGTATTTTGGCATATATATTTTTATAAGAAATGCGCTATTTAATGTGTATCTTGCATCTTTTATCGTAATTTTGTTTATTTATTTTTATACGAATTTACATTATTTTAGGTGTATTTGATATGTATATTTTTATACTTATTTATATAATTTTATTTGTGTTTTGAATATATATTTTCATAGAAATTTACTCTATTTTAATTTTAAATTTACATTATTTATGTTTATTTTGCATATCTATTTGAATACAAATTTACCATATTGCATGTGTATTTTGTATATTTATTTTAATACAAATTTAATTATTTTATGTGTATTTTTGTAAAAAAATACGTTATTATTTATGTATTTTGCATCTTTATTTTCATACAAATTTACATTATTTTATTGATATTCTGTTCATTTATTTTTATACGATTTTACATTATTCTATGTGTATTTTGTATATATATTTTTATACACATTTACATTATTTAATGTATATTTTGTATATATATTTTATATAAATTTACGCTATTTTATGTGTATTTGTTTATATATTTTCATACAAATTTACAATATTTTATGTGTAATTTGTATATGTATTTCAATATAGATTTGCCTAATTTTATGTGTATTTTGCATATCTATTTTCAAAGAAATTTAAATTATTTTTATGTATTTTTTATATATTTTTATTCAAATTTTAGCTATTTTATTTGTATTTTGTATTTATATTTTCCCACAAATATACATTCTTTTAGTGGAATTTTGTTCATTTATTTTCATAAGAATTTACATAATTTTATGTGTATTTTGTATATATATTTTTCTACGTATTTACATTATTTTATGTGTATTTATTATATACATTTTCATAAAAATTTACGTTATTTTATTGTGTGTATTCGTATATAATTTGATACAAATTTACATTATTTTATGTTTATTTTGCATATCTATTTCAATATAGATTTACCTTATTGTATGTGTATTTTGTATATTTATTTTAATACAAATTTAATTATTTTATGTGTTCTTTGTATACATTTTCTTATACGTATTTACTTCATTTAATGTGTATTTTGTATATATATTTTTATAGTAATCTACGTTATTTTATGTGTATTGGTATATATATTTTGAAGCAAATTTACATTGTTTTATATGTATTTAGCATATCTATTTCAATGTAAATCTTCTTTATTGTATGTGCATTTTGTATATTTATTGTAATACAAATTTTAAAATTTTATTATTTTGGTATATATATTTTTATAAAAAGAGTTTTATATAAATTTAAAATATTTTATGTGTATTTTGTATATCTATTTTCATACAAATACACATCTTTTATTGATATTTTGTTTATTTATTTTGACGCGAATTCACATGATTTAATGTGTATTGTGTATATATATTTTTATACGTATTTACGTCATTTCATGTGTATTTTCTATATATATTTCTATAGAAATATATGTTGTTTTACGTGTATTCGTATATATATTTTGAAACAAATATACATTGTTTTATGTGCATTTTGCATATTTTTTCAATGTAAATTTACCTTATTGTACGTGCATTTTGTATATTAATTTTAATACAAATTTAGCTATTCTATGTGTATTTTTGTATATGTATTTTTATAAAAATATGCTTTATTTTATGGGTATTTTGCATCTTTATTTTCATACAAAATTACATTATTTTATTGATATTCTGTGTATTTATTTTGATACGATGTTACATTATTCTATGTATATTTTGTATATCTATTTTATACCAATGTACGGTATTTTTTGTGAATTTGTTTTCATTTCATACAAATTTACATTATTTTATGTGAATTTTGTACATGTATTTAAATACAAATTTAACTAATTATATGTGTATTATGTATATCTATTTTCATACAAATTGAAATTAATTTTGTGTATTTTAGTATATATTTTTATTCAAATTTTCGTAATTTTATGTGAATTTTGTATATTTATTTTCCTACAAATATACGTTCTTTTATCGGAATTTTGTATATTTATTTTGATACGAGTTTTCATTATTTTAGGTGTATTTAATATATATATTTTTATACTTATTTACATAATTTTATATGTATTTTGAATATATATTTTCATAGAAATTTACTCCATTTTATGTGTATTCGTATATATTTTTTGATACAAATTTAAATTATTTATGTGTATTTCGCATATATATTTCAATACAAATTTTCTTTATTGTATGTGCCTTTTGTATATTTATTTTTATGCAAATTTAATTATTTTATGTGTATTTTTGTATATATATTTTTAAACAAATATGCGTTATTATATGGGTATTTTGCATCTTTATTTTTATACAAATTTACATTATTTTATTGATTGTCTGTTTATTTATTTTGATACGATTTTACGTTATTCTGTGTATTTTGTATATATATTTTTAGACATATTTACATTATTTAATGTATATTTTGTACATATATTTTATGGAAATTTACGTTATCTTATGTGTATTTGTTTATATATTTTCATTCAAATTTACATTATTTTATGTGTATTTTGTATATTTATTTCAATAAAAATTTGCCTAACTTCATTTGTATTTCGCATATCTATTTTCAAACAAATTTAAATTATTTTTGTGTATTTTTGTATTATTTTTATACAAATTTTTTTTTATTTGTATTTTGTATATATATTTTCCTACATATACTTTCTTTTAGAGTATATTTTGTTTATTTATTTTGATACGAATTTACATTATTTTATGTGTATTTTGTATATATATTTTTCTATGTATTTACATTATTTTATGTGTATTTTGTATATATATTTTCATAAAAATTTACGTAGTTTTATTGTGTGTATTCGTATATATTTTGATAAAAAAATTTCATTATTTTATGAGTTTTTTGCATATCTATTTCAATAAAATCTACCTTATTGTATGTATTTTGTATATTTATTTATTTATTTATTTTGTATATATTTTATGGGTATTTTGCATCTTCAATTTTATAAATTTTACATTACGTACATATCTTTTATACGTATTTACATTATTTAATGTGTATTTTGTTTATATATTTTTATACAAATTTACGTTATTATATGTGTATTTGAATATATATTTTGATACAAATTTACATTATTTTATGTATTTTCTATATTTATTTCAATTCAAATTTAGCTTATTTTATGTATCTTTTGTACATCTATTATCATACAAATTTAATTATTTTTGTTTATTTTTGTATATAGTTTTATACAATTTTACGTTATTTTATGTGTATTTTGTATATTTATATTTATACAAGTAAACATTCTTTTATTGGCATTTAGTTTATTTATTTTGATACGAATTTACATTATTTTATGTGTATTTTGTATACATTTTCTTATACGTATTTACTTCATTTTATATGTATTTTGTATATATATTTTATAGAAATCTACGTTATTTTATGTGTATTCGTATGTAAATTCTGAAACAAATTTACATTGTTTTATATGTATTTTGCATATCTATTTCAATACAAATTTACCTTATTGTATGTGCATTTTGTATATTTATTGTAATACAAATTTAAATATTTTATGTACATTTTGGTATATTTATTTTCATAAAAAATCCGTTGTTTTATGGGTATTTTGCATCTTTATTTTCATACAAATTTACACTATTTTATTAATATTCTGTGTATTTATTTTGATACTATTTTACATTATTCTATTTGTGTTTTGTATATATTTTTTTATACATATTTACATTATTTAATGTGTATTTTCTATATATTTCATACAAATTTTCGTTATTTTAAGTGTATTTGTTTATATAATTTCATTCAAATTTACATTATTTTATGTGTATTTTGTATATGTATTTCAATAGAAATTTACCTAATTTCATATGTATTTTGTATATATATTTTATACAAATTTAAATTATTTATTGTATATTTTTGTATAGAGTTTTATTCAAATTTACAATATTTTATGTGTATTTTGTATATCTATTTTCATACAAATACACATTCTTTTATTGATATTTTGTTTGTTTATTTTGATGCGAATTTACATTATTTAATGTGTATTGTGTATATATATTTTTATAGGTATTTACGTCATTTCATGTGTATTTTGTATATATATTTCTATAGAAATATACGTTATTTTATGTGTATTCGTATATATATTTTGAAACAAATATGCATTGTTTTATGTGCATTTTGCATATTTTTTCAATACAAATTTACCTTATTGTACGTGCATTTTGTATATTAATTTTAATACAAATTTAGCTATTTTATGTGTATTTTTGAATATGTATTTTTATAAAAAATATGCTTTATTTTATGGGTATTTTGCATCTTTATTTTCATACAAAATTACATTATTTTATTGATATTCTGTGTATTTATTTTGATGCGATTTTACATTATTCTATGTATATTTTGTATATCTATTTTATACCAATGTACGTTATTTTATGTGAATTTGTTTTCATTTCATACAAATTTACATTATTTTATGTGAATTTTGTACATGTATTTAAATACAAATTTAACTAATTATATTTTCATACAAATTGAAATTAATTGTGTGTATTTTTGTAAATATTTTTATTCAAATTTTTGTAATTTTATGTGTATTTTGTATATTTATTTTCCTACAAATATACGTTCTTTTATCGGAATTTTATTTATTTATTTTGATACGAATTTTCATTTTTTTTAGGTGTATTTGATATATATATTTTTATACTTATCTACATAATTTTATATGTATTTTGAATATATATTTTCACAGAAATTTACTCTATATGTATATGTATAGAAAATACACATGAAATAATCTAAATTCGTATCGAGATAAATGAACAAAATACCGATAAAATAATGTAATTTTGAATGAAAATATATAGAAAATACACATATAATAACGTATTTACACATAAATATATACACATAAAATGATTTGTATTTGAATGATAATAGATATAATAATAAACTTAAAATAAGGCAAATTTATAATGAAATATATATACAAAATACACATAAAATAATGTAGATTTGTTTCAAAATATATATACGAATACACATAAAATAACGTAGATTTCTATAGAAATATATAAACAAAATATACATGAAATGTTGTAAATACGTATAAAAATATATATACAAAATACACATTAAATAATGTAAATTCGTGTCAAAATAAATAATTAAAATATCAATAAAAGAATGTGTATTTGTATGAAAATACATATACAAAATACACATAAAATAACGTAAATTTGTATAAAACTATATATAAAAATACACACAAATAAGTTAAATTTGTATGAAAATAAATATACAAAATACACATAAAATTAGGTAAATTTGTAAAGAAATACATATACAAAATACACATAAAATAATGAAAATTTGAATGAAAATATATAAACAAATACTCTTAAATTAACATAAATTTGTATAAAATATATATAAAAAATACTCATTAAATAATGTAAATATGTATAAAAAATATAAATACAAAACACAAATAGAATAATGTAAAATCGTATTAAAATAAATACACAGAATGTAAATAAAATAATGTAAATTTGTATGAAAATAAAGATGCAAAATACCCATAAAATAACGCATTTTTTATAAATATACAAAATACACATGAAAGGATGTAAATACGTTTAAAAATATATATACAAAATACACAATGCATAATGTAAATTCGCGTCAAAATAAATAAACAAAATGTTAATAAAAGAATGTGTATTTGTATGAAAATAAATATACAAAATACACATAAGATAACATAAATTTGTATAAAACTATATACAAAAATACACAGAAATAATTTAAATTTGTATGAAAATAAATATACAAAATACACATAAAATTAGGTAAATTTGTATTGAAATACATATACAAAATACACATAAAATACTGTAAATTTGATTGAAAATACATAAACAAATACACTTAAAATAACGTAAATTTGTATAAAAAAATATATACAAAACACAAATAGAATAATGTAAAATCGTATCAAAATAAATAAACAGAATATTAATAAAATAATGTAAATTTGTATGAAAATAAAGAAGCAAAATAATCATAAACGCATTTTTTTTAATATATATACAAAAATACACATAAAAAAATTTATTTGTATTAAAATAAATATACAAAATACACATACAATAAGGTAAATCTGTATTGAAATAGATATGCAAAATACATATAAAACAATGTAAATTTGTTTCAAAATATATATACGAATACATATAAAATAATGTAGATTTCTATAAAAATATATATACAAAATACACGTAAAATGAAGTAAATACGTATAAAAAAATGTATACAAAATACACATAAAATAATGTAAACTCGTATCAAAATAAATAAACAAAATACCAATAAAAGAATGTGTATTTGTATAAATATAAACATACAAAATACACATAAAATAACGTAAATTTGTATAAAACTATATACAAAAATACACAGAAGTAATTAAATTCGTATGAAAATAGATATACAAAATACAGATAAAATAAGCTAAATTTGAATTGAAATGTATATACAAAATACATAAAATAATGTAAATTTGTATCAAAATATTTATAAAAATACATATAATAACGTAAATTTGTTTAAAAATATATAAACAAAATACACATTAAGTAATGTAAATACGTATAAAAAATATGTACAAAATACACATATAATCATGTAATTCGTATCAAACTAAATAAACAAAATAGCAATAAAATAAAGTAAATTTGTATTGGAAAACATATACAAATACATATAAAATAACGCTAATTTCTATAAAAATATATGTCCAAAAATGAACGTAAAATAAATTAACTTTGGATAAAAATATATATACAAAACACACATTAAATAATGTAAATGCGTACATAAAATAACCTAAATTTGTATAAAACTATATACAAAAATACACAAAATTAATTTAAATTTGTATGAAAAGAAATATACAAAATACACATAAAATTAGGTTAATTTCTATTGAAATACATATACAAAATAAACATAAAATAAAGTAAATTTGAAAGAAAATATATAAACAAATACACATATAATAACGTAAATATGTATGAAATATATATACAAAATACACATTAAATAAAGTAAATATGAATAAAAAATATATACAAAACACAAATAGAATAATATAAAATCGTATTAAAATATATACACAGAATATTAATAAAATAATGTAAATTTGTATGAAAATTAAGATGCAAAATACCTATAAAATAACGCATTTTTTTTTATAAAATTATTGATACCAAAATACACATTAAATATTTGAATTTGTATCAAAATAAATATACAAAATGCACATACAATAAGGTAAATTTGTATTGAAATAGATATGCAAAATACATATAAAATAATGTAAATTTGTTTCAAAATATATATGCGAATACACATAAAATAACGTAGATTTCTATAAAAATACATATACAAAATAACCATAAAATTAAGTAAATACTTATAAAAAAATGTATATAAAATACACATAAAATAATGTAAATTCGTATAAATATAAATAAACAATATAGCAATAAAAGAATGTGTATTTGTATAAATATAAATATACAAAATCCACATAAAATAACGTAAATTTATATAAAACTATATACATAAAATAACGCAAATTTCTATAAAAATATATGTACAAAAATGAACATAAAATAAATTTGCATAAAAACATATATACAAAACACACTTTAGATAATGTAAATGAGTATAAAAGTATGTATACAAAATACCTATGAAATAATCTAAATTCGTATCAAATTAAATTAAGAAAATACCAATATAATGATGTAATTTTGGATGAA
Source organism: Eriocheir sinensis (assembly GCF_024679095.1). Classification (NCBI taxonomy): domain Eukaryota; kingdom Metazoa; phylum Arthropoda; class Malacostraca; order Decapoda; family Varunidae; genus Eriocheir; species Eriocheir sinensis. The sequence continues at coordinate 508,746 of NW_026110308.1, read as the reverse complement.
AATATATATACAAAATACACATAAAATAACCTAAATACAAATACAAATATACACATAAAATAATTTAAAATTGAATGAAATAAATATACAAAATAAACATAAAATAAGGTAAATTTGTAATGAAATATATGAAAAAATACACATCAAATAATATAAATTTGTATGAAAATATATATACATATACACATTAAATAACATGAATTTGTATAAAATTTGTATTAAAATAAATACGAATACACACAATAAAATAACGTAGTTTTTTTTATGAAAATGTATATACAAAATACACATAAAATAATGTAAATTTGTATAAAAATATATAAACAAATACACCTAAAATAATGTAAATTTGGATAAAATATATATACAAAATAAACCTTAAATAATGTAAATATGTATAAAAAATATATACAAAATACACATAGAATAATGTTAAATCGTATCAAAATAAATAAAGAGAATATCAATAAAATAATGTAAATTTGTATGAAAATAAAGCTGCAAAATATCCATATAATAACGCATATTTGCATTAAAATATATATTCAAAAATACATATAAAATAATTAAATTTGTATTAAAATAAATATACAAAATGCACGTACAATAAAGAAAATTTGTATTGAAATAGATATGCAAAATACACATCAATAATGTAAATTTGTATCAAAATATATATACGAATACTCATAAAATAGAGTAAATTTCTATGAAAATATACATACAAAATAGATATACAAAATACACATATAACTAGTTAAATTTGTATTTAAATACATGTACAAAAACACATAAAATAATGTAGATTTGTATGAAATGAAAACAAATACATTTTATATAAAATATATAAAATACACATAGAATAATGTAAAATCATACCAAATAAATACACAGAATATCAATAAAATAATGTAAATTTGTATGAAAATAAAGATGCAAAATACCCATAAAATAAAGCATATTTTTATAAAAATACATACACAAAAATACACATAGATTAATCAAATTTGTATTAAAATTAATATACAAAATGCACATACAATAATGTAAATTTGTATTGAAAAAATATGCAAAATACACATAAAACAATGTAAATTTGTTTCAAAATATATATACGAATACACATAAAATAACGTAGATTTCTATAGAAATATATATACAAAATACACTTGAAATAATGTAAATACGTATAAAAATATATACAAAATGCACATTAAATAATGTTAATTCGTGTCAAAATAAATAAAAAAATATCATGAAAAGAATGTTTATTTGTATGAAAATAGATATACAAAATACACATAAAATAACCTAAATTTGTATAAAACTATATACAAAAATAAACAAAAATAATTTCAACTTGTATGAAAATAAATATACAAAAAACATAAAATTAGATAAATTTGTATTGAAATACATATACAAAATACACATAAAATAATGTAAATTTGAATGAAAATATATAAACATATAGACTTAAAATAACGTAGATTTGTATCAAATATATATACAAAAAAAAACATTAAATAATGTAAATATGTATAAAAAAATATATACAAAACACAAATAAAATAATGTAAAATCGTATCAAAATAAATACAGAAAATATTAATAAAATAATGTAAATTTGTATGAAAATTAAGATGCAAAATACCCATAAAATAACGAATTTAAAAAAAAATATATATATACGAAGAAACATAAAATATTTGATTTTGTATTAAAATAAATATATATACAAAATACACATAAAATAAGCTAAATTTGAATTGAAATATATATACAAAATACATAAAATAATGTAAATTTTTATCAAAATACCTATACAAATACACATAATAACGTAAATTTGTATAAAATATATAAACAAAATACACATTAAATAATGTAAATACGTATAAAAATGTAAAAATACACAAATAATCATGTAATACGTATCAAAATAAATAGACAAAATACCAATAAAATAATGTAAATTTCTATGAGAAAACATATACAAAATACATAAATAACGCAAATATCAATAAAATATATATAATATAATATATTTTATACATATTTAAAATTTTAATGTATATTTTGTATATATATATTTTATCAAATTTACGTGATTTTATATGTATTTGTTTATATATTTTCATACAAATTTACATTATTTTATGTGAGCTTTGTATATGTATTTCAATACAAATTTGCCTAACTTTATGTATTTTGCATATCTATTTTCAAACAAATTTAAATTATTTTGTGTATTTTGTATATATTTTTTACAAATTTTAGTTATTTTATTTGTTTTTGTATATATATTTTCCTACAAATATACATTCTTTTATTGGAATTTTGTATTTAATTTTTACAATTTACATTATTTTATGTATATATATATATTTTCTACGTATTTAAACTATTTTATGTAGTTTATATATACATTTTCATAAAAATTTACGTTATTTTATTGTGTGTATTCGTATATATTTTGAAACATTTTATACAAATTCATGTTATTTTATGTGTATTTCTATATATATTTTCATACAAATTTATATTATTTTATGTGTATTCTTACATATATTTTATTACAAATTTACCTTATTTTGTTTATTTTGTATATTTATTTCATTCAATTTTAAATTATTTAATGTGTATATTTGTATTTGTATTTAGGTTATTTTATGTGTGTTTTCTATATATTTTCATCCAAAATTACATCATTTTATTGTTATTTTCTAATTTAACTCGATACAATTTAGATTATTTCATAGGTATTTTGTATACATATTTTATACTCATTTACATTATCTAATGTGTGTTTTGTATATATTTTTATGCAAACTAATTTTATGTGCATTTTTGTACATATATTTTATAGAAACTTAAAACGTTATTTTATGTGTATTTTGTATATGTTTTTCATACAAATTTATATTATTTTATTGGTATTTTTTTTATTTTTTTTTATACGAATTACATGATTATATGTGTATTTTGTACATATTTTTTTTATAGGTATTTACATTTTTTAATGTGTATTTTGTTTATATATTTTCATACAAATTTACGTTATTATATGTGTATTTGTATAAATATTTTGATACAAATTTACTTTATTTCATGTATTTTGTATATATATTTCAATTCAAATTTAGCTTATTTTGTGTGTATTTTGTATATATTTTCATACAAATTTATTTACTTCTGTGTATTTTTGTATATAGTTTCATATAAATTTACGTTATTTTATGTGTATTTTGTATATTTATATTTATACAAATACACATTCTTTTATTGGTATTTTGTTTATTTATTTTGATACGAGTTTACATTATTTTATGTGTTTTTTGTATACATTTTTTTATACGTATTTACTTCATTTTATGTGTATTTTGTATATATATTTTTATAGAAATCTACGTTATTTTATGTTTATTCGTATATATATTTTGAAACAAATTTACATTGTTTTATATGTATTTTGCATATCTATTTCAATACAAATTTACATTATTGTATGTGTTTTTTGTATATTTATTTTAATAAAAATTTAATTTTTTGATGTGTATTTTGGTATATATATTTTTATAAATAAAAAATGCGTTACTTTATGGGTATTGTGCTTCTTTATTTTCATACAAATTTACATTATTTTATTAATATTCTGTGTATTTATTTTGATACGATTTTACATTATTCTATTTGTGTTTTGTACATATTTTTTAATATAAATTTACGTTATTTTAAGGGTATTTGTTTATGTATTTTCATTCAAATTTACATTATTTTATGAGTGTTTTGTGTATGTATTCAATACAAATTTACCTAATTTTATGTGTATTTTGTATATTTATTTTCATACAAAATTAAAATATTTTTGTGTATTTTTGTATATAGTTTGATACAAATTTAAGTTATTTTATGTGTATTTTGTATATACATATACAGTAAACATTTTTTTATTGATATTTTGTTTATTTATTTTGACGCGAATTTACATTATTTAATGTGTATTTCGTATATATATTTATATATCAAATACATCTTTTATGTGTATTTTGTATAGTTTTAAACAAATTTATATTATTTAATGTGTATTTGTATATATATATATATACAAATACACATTCTTTTACGGTATTTTGTTTATTTATTTTGATACTAATTTACATTATTTTATATGTATTTTGTATACATTTTTATACGTATTTACTTAAATTTTGTGTATTTTGTATATATATTTTATAGAAATCTACCTTATTTCTTGTGTATTCGTATTTTGAAACAAATTTACGTTGTTTATATGTATTTTGCATATCTATTTTTGTGTATTCTGTATTTATTTTTGTTATACATAGAATAATGTAAAATCGTATCAAAATAGGTACACAGAATATCAATAAAATAATTTAAATATGTATGAAAACAAAGATGTAAAATACCCATAAGATAAAGCATATTTTTTTTAAAATACATATACAAAAATACATATAGAATAATTAAATTTGTATTAAAATTAATATACAAAATGCACACATACAATAAGGTAAATTTGTATTGAAAAAAATACAAATACAAATAAAACAGTGTAAATTTGTTTCAAAATATATATACGAATACACATAAAATAACGTAGATTTCTATAGAAATATATATACAAAATACACATGAAATTATGTAAATACGTATAAAAATATATATATAAAATACATATTAAGTAATGTAAATTCGTGACAAAATAAATAAACAAAATATCATGAAAAGAATGTGTATTTGTATGAAAATAAATAATAGATAATAAATTTGCATGTAATATATATGCAAGATACACATTAAATAATGTAAATATGTATAAAAAATATATATACAAAAAACAAATAGAATAATGTAAAATCGTATCAAAATAAATACACCGAATATTAATAAAATAATGTAAATTTGTATGAAAATAAAGATGCAAAATTCCCATCAAATAGCGCATTTCTTATAAAAATATATATACCAAAATACACTTAAAATATTTACATTTGTTTTGATATAAATATACAAAATGCACATACAATAAGGTAAACTTCTGTTGAAAGAGATATGCAAAAATACATATAAAAAATAGTATATTTGTTTCAAAATATATATACGAATACACATAAAATAACGTAGATTTCTATAAAAATATATATACAAAATACACATAAAATTAGGTAAATACGTATAAAAAAATGTAAACAAAATACACATAAAATAATATAAACTCGAAACAAAATAAATAAACAAAATACCAATAAAAGAATGTGTATTTGTTCTGTGTATTTTTGTATATAGTTTTATACAAATTTACGATATTTTATGTGTATTTTGTATATTTATATTTATACAAATACACATTCTTTTACTGGTATTTTGTTTATTTATTTTGATACGAAATTTATGTGTATTTTGTATTCATTTTTTTATACGTATTTACTTCATTTTATGTGTATTTTGTATATATTTTTATAGAAATCAACGTTATTTTATGTGTATTCGTATATATATTTTGAAACAAATTTACATTGTTTTATATGTATTTTGCATATCTATTTCAATACAAATTTACCTTACAGTATGTGCATTTTTTATATTTATTTTAATACAAATTTTAATATTTTATGTGTATTTTGGCATATATATTTTTATAAAAAATGCGTTATTTTATGGCTATTTTGCATCTTTATTTTCATACAAATTTACATTATTAATTAATATTCTGTGTATTTATTTTGATACGATTTTACATTATTCTATTTGTGTTTTGTATATATTTTTTTATACATATTTACTTTATTTAATTAGTATTTTGTATATATATTTGATACAAATTTACGTTATTTTAAGTGTATATGTTTATATATTTTCATTCAAATTTCCATTATTTTATGTGTATTTTGTATATGTATTTCAATACAAATTTACCTAATTTTATGTGTATTTTGTATATTTATTTTCATACAAATTTAAATTATTTTTGTGTATTTTTGTATATAGTTTTATACAAACAGGTTATTTTATGAGTATTTTGTATATCTATTTTCATACAAATACACATTCTTTTATTGATATTGTGTTTATTTATTTTGAGGAGAATTTATATTATTTAATGTGTATTTTGTATATATATATTTTTATACGTATTTACATCATTTCATGTGTATTTTGTATATATATTTCTATAGAAATCTACGTTATTTTATGTGTATTCGTATATAGATTTTTAAACAAATTCACGCTTTAAAGTGCATTTTGTATATTATTTCAATACAAATTTACCTTATTGTACGTGCATTTTGTATATTAATTTTAACACAAATTTAATTATTCTATGTGTATTTTTGTATATGTATTTTTAAAAAAATATGCTTTATTTTATGGGTATTTTGCATCTTTATTTTATTGATATTCTGTGTATTTATTTTGATACGATTTTACATTATTCTATGTGTATTTTGTATATGTTTTTCATTTAATTTAGCTTATTTTATGTGTATTTTGTATATCTATTTATTTTAATACAAAATCAAATATTTTATGTTTTTTCGTATATATATTTTTTAAAAAATGCGTTATTTTATGGGTATTTTGCATCTTAATATTCATACAAATTTACATTATTTTATTAATATTTTCTGTATTTATTTTGATACGATTTTACATTATTTTATTTGTGTTTTATATATATTTTTTTTAACATATTTACATTATTTAATGTGCTTTTTGTATATATATTTGATACAAATTTACGTTATTTTAAGTCTATATGTTTATATATTTTCATTCAAATTTACTTTATTTTATGTGTATTTTGTATATGTATTTCAATACAAATTTACCTAATTTTATATGTTTTTTGTATATTTATTTTCATACAAGTTTAAATTATTTTTGTGTATTTTTGTTTATAGTTTTATACAAATTTAGGTTATTTTATGTGTATTTTGTATATCTATTTTCATACAAATTCACATTCTTTTCATGATATTTTGTTTATTTATTTTGACACGAATTAACATTATTTAATGTGTATTTTGTATATATATTTTTATACGTATTTACATTATTTCAAGTGTATTTTGAATATATATTTCTATAGAAATCTGCGTTATTTTATGTGTATTCGTATATATATTTTGAAACAAATTTACATTGTTTTATGTGTATTTTGCATATTTTTTCAATACAAATTTACCTTATTGTATGTGCATTTTGTATATTAATTTTAATACAAATTTGATTAATCTATGTGTATTTTTGTATATGTATTTTTATAAAAATATGCTTTGTTTCATTGGTATTTTGCATCTTTATTTTCATACAAATTTACATTATTTTATTGATATTCTGTGTATTGATTTTAATATGATTTTACATTATTCTATGTGTATTTTGTATATATATTTTATATAAAATGTATTTGTTTTCATTTTATACAAATCTACATTATTTTATGTATTTTTTGTACATGTATAAACATAAAATATTTAAATTTGTATTGAAATAAATATACAAAATGCACATACAATAAGGTAAACTTCTATTGAAAGAGATATGCAAAAATACATATAAAACAATGTAAATTTGTTTCAAAATATATATACGAATACACATAAAATAACGTAGATTTCTATAAAAAAATATATACAAAATACACATAAAATTAAGTAAATACGTATAAAAAAATGTAAACAAAATACACATAAAATAAGGTAAATTCGAAACAAAATAAATAAACATAATACCAATAAAAGAATGTGTATTTGTATAAATATAAATGTACAAAATACACATACAAAATAAACATAAAATAAGGTAAATTTGTAATGAAATATATGTACAAAATACACATAAAATAATGTAATTTTATATGAAAATATATATACAAATACACATAAAATACCATGAATTTGTATAAAATTATATACTCAAAATAAATATTAAATAATGTAAATGTGTATAAAAATATATATACAAAGTACATATAAAATAATGTAAATTCGTATCAATATAAATCAACAAAATACCAATAAAATAATATAAATTTGAATGAAAATAGATTTACAAAATACACATAACATAACTAAAATTTGTATTGAAATATATACAAAAATACGTAAAAATAATTTGAATTTGTATGAAAATAGATATTCAAAATACATATAAAACTAGGTAAATTTCTTTTGAAATATATATAGAAAATACCCATAAAATATTGTAAATTTGTGTCAAAATATATAAACAAATACACATAAAATAATTTAAAATAACGTAAATATGTATCAAATATATATACAAAAAACACATTAAATAATGTAAATATGTATAAAAAATATATACAAAACATAAATAAAATAATGTTAAATCGTATCAAAATAAATACAGAAAATATTAATAAAATAATGTAAATTTTTATGAAAATTAAGATGCAAAATACCCATAAAATAACGCATTTTTTATAAAAATATATACGAAAAAACATAAAATATTTGATTTTGTATTAAAATAAATAGATATACATTCTTTTATTGGTATTATGTTTATTTATTTTGTTTCGAATTTACATTATTTGATGTGTATTTTGTTTACATTTTTTTATACGTATTTACTTAATTTTAAGTGTATTTTGTAAATATATTTTTATAGAAATCTACGTTATTTTATGTGTATTCGTATATATATTTTGAAACAAATTTATATTGTTTTATATGTATTTTTGCATATCTCTTTCAATAGAAGTTTACCTTATTGTATGTGCATTTTGTATATTTATTTCAATACAAATTTAAATATTTTATGTGTATTTTGGTATATATATTTTTTTATAAGAAATGCGCTATTTGATGGGAATTTTGCATCTTTATTTTCATACAAATTAACATTATTTTATTAATATTCGGTGTATTTATTTTGATACGATTTTACATTATTCTATTTGTTTGTTGTATATATTTTTTTTATACATATTTACATTATTTAAATGTATCTTGCATATATATTACATACAAATTTATTATCTATTATTTATTTTCATACAAATACACATTCTTTTCATGATATTTTGTTTATTTATTTTGTCACGAATTTACATTACTTAATATGTATTTTATATATATATTTTTATACGTATTTACATAATTTCATGTGTTTTTTGTATATATATTTCTATAGAAATCTACATTATTTTATGTGTATTCGTATATATATTTTGAAACAAATTTACACTGTTTTATTTGTGTTTTGCGTTTTTTTTCAATACAAATTTACCTTATTGTATGTGTGCATTTTGTATTTTAATTTTAATACAAATTTAATTATTCTGTGTATTTTTGTATATGTATTTTTAAAAAAAAATATGCTTTATCTTATGGGTATTTTGCATCTTTATTTTCATACAAATTTAAATTATTTTATTGATATTCTGTGTACTTATTTTGATACGATTTTACATTATTCTATGTATAACAAAAATAAATACAGAATACACAAAAATAGATATGCAAAATACATATAAACAATGTAAATTTGTTTCAAAATATATATACTAATACACATGAAATAATGTAGATTTCTATAAAAATATATATACAAAATACACATAAAATTAAGTAAATACGTATAAAAAATGTATACAAAATACACATAAAATAATGTAAATTAGTATCAAAATAAATAAACAAAATACCAATAAAAGAATGTGTATTTGTATAAATATATATATACAAAATACACATTAAATAATATAAATTTGTTTAAAACTATACAAAATACACATAAAATGATGTAAATACGTATAAAATATATATACAAAATAAACATTAAATAATGTAAATTCGCGTCAAAATAAATAAACAAAATATCAATAAAAGAATGTGTATTTGTATGAAAATAGACATACAAAATACACATAAAATAACCTAAATTTGTATCAAACTATATATAAAAATTAACTAAAATATTTTAAATTTGTATGAAAATAAATATACAAAACACACATAAAATTAGGTAAATTTGTATTGAAATACATACACAAAATACACATAAAATAATGTAAATTTGAATGAAAATACATAAACAAATACACTTAAAATAACGTAAATTTGTATAAAAAAATATGTACAAAACACAAATAGAATAATGTAAAATCGTATCAAAATAAATACACAGAATATTAATAAAATAATGTAAATTTGTATGAAAATAAAGAAGCAAAATACCCATAAAATAACGCATTTTTTTTCATTTATAAAAATATATATACCAAAATACACATAAAAAAATTAAATTTGTGTTAAAATAAAAATACAAAAAACACATACAATAAGGTAAATTTGTATTGAAATAGATATGCAAAATACATATAAAACAATGTAAATTTGTTTCAAAATATATATACGAATACACATAAAATAACGTAGATTTCTAGAAAAATATATATACAAAATACACATAAAATGAAGTAAATACGTATAAAAAAATGTATACAAAAAACACATAAAATAATGTAAATTCGTATCAAAATAAATAAACAAAATACCAATCAAAGAATGTGTATTTGTGTAAATATAAATATACAAAATACACATAAAATAACGTAAATTTATATAAAACTATATACAAAAATACACAGAAGTAATTAAATTTGTAAGAAAATATATACAAAATACACACAAAATAAGCTAAATTTGAATTGAAATATATATACAAAATACATGAAATAAAGTAAATTTGTATCAAAATATTTATACAAATACACATATAATAACGTAAATTTGTATGAAAATATATAAACAAAATACACATAAAATAATGTAAATACGTATAAAAAATATGTACAAAATACACATATAATCATGTAATTCGTATCAAAATGCATAAACAAAATACCAATAAAATAATATAAATTTGTATGAGTAACGTGTATGTTGCATATTTTTTCAATACAAATTTACCTTATTATATACGCATTTTGTATATTAATTTATTATATGTGTATTTGAATATATATTTTGATACAAATTTACATTATTTTATGTATTTTCTATATTTATTTCAATTCAAATTTAGCTTATTTTATGTGTCTTTTGTATATCTATTTTCATACAAATTTAATTATTTTTGTTTATTTATGTATATAGTTTTATTTTTACGTATTTTTATGTATTTTGTATATTTATATTTACAAGTAAACATTCTTTTATTGGCATTTAGTTTATTTATTTTGATACGAATTTACATTATTTTATGTGTATTTTGTATACATTTTTCTTATACGTATTTACTTCATTTTGTGTATTTTGTATATATATTTTATAGAAATCTACGTTATTTTATGTATTTTTATATATATTTTCAAACAAAATTACATTGTTTTATGTGTATTTTGCATATCTATTTCAATACAAATTTATTTTATTGTATGTGCATTTTGTATATTTATTGTACAAATTTAAATATTTTATGTGTATTTTGGTATATATATTTTCATAAAAAATGCGTTGTTTTATGGGTATTTTGCATCTTTATTTTCATACAAATTTACATTATTTTATTAATATTCTGTGGATTTATTTTGATACTATTTTACATTATTCTATTTGTTTTTTGTATATATTTTTTTATACATATTTACATTATGTAATGTGTATTTTCTATATATATTTCATACAAATTTACGTTATTTTAAGTGTATTTGTTTATATATTTTCATTCAAATTTACATTATTTTATGTGTATTTTGTATATGTATTTCAATAGAAATTTAACTAGTTGTATGTGTATTTTGTATATATATTTTTATACAAATTTAAATTATTTTTGTGTATTTTTTTAATAGAGTTTTATACAAATTTACAATATTTTATGTGTATTTTGTATATCTATTTTCATACAAATACACATTCTTTTATTGATATTTTGTTTATTTATTTTGATGCGAATTTACATTATTTAATGTGTATTGAGTATATATATTCTTATACGTATTTACGTAATTTCATGTGTATTTTTTATATATATTTCTATAGAAATATACGTTATTTTATGTGTATTCGTATATATATTTTGAAACAAATATACATTGTTTTATGTGCATTTTGTATATTTTTTCTATACCAATTTCACTTATTGTACGTGCATTTTGTATATTAATTTTAATACAAATTTAATTATTCTATGTGTATTCTTGTATATGTATTTTTTAAAAAAATAGGCTTTATTTTATGGGTATTTTGTATCTTTATTTTCATACAAAATTACATTATTTTATTGATATTCTGTGTATTTATTTTGATACGATTTTACATTATTCTATGTATATTTTGTATATCTATTTTATACAAATGTACGTTATTTTATGTGAATTTGTTTTCATTTCATACAAATTTACATTATTTTATGTGTATTTTGTACACGTATTTAAATACAAATTTAACTAATTATATGTGTATTTTGTATATCTATTTTCATATAAATTGAAATTTATTTTCTTTTTTTTTTAATGTATTTTTATTCAAATTCTCGTAATTTTATGTGTATTTTGTATATTTATTTTCCTACAAATATACGTTCTTTTATCGGAATTTTGTTTATTTATTTTGATACGAATTTTCATTTTTTTAGGTGTATTTGATATATATATTTTTATACTTATTTTGCATAATTTTACATGTATTTTGAATATATATTTTCATAGAAATTTAATCTATATGTATATACAAAAAAACACAAAAATAATTTAAATTTGTATGAAAATAAATATACAAAATACACATAAAATTAGGTAAATTTGTATTGAAATACATATACAAAATACACTTAAAATAATGTAAATTTGAATGAAATTATATAAACAAATACACTTAAAATGACGTTAATTTGTATAAAATATATATAAAAAATACACATTAAATAATGAAAATATGTATAAAAAAATATATACAAAACACAAATAGTATAATATAAAATCGTATCAAAATATATACACAGAATATTAATAAAATAATGTACATTTGTATGAAAACTAAAATGCAAAATACCTAAAAAATAACTCATTTTTTATAAAATTATATATACCAAAATACACATAAAATATTTGAATTTGTATTAAAATAAATATACAAAATGCACATACAATAAGGTAAATTTGTATTGAAATAGTTATGCAAAAAACATATAAAACAATGTAAATTTGTTTCAAAATATATATACGAATACACATAAAATAACTTAGATTTCTATAAATATATATATACAAAATACAAATAAAATTAAGTAAATACGAATCAAAAATGTATACAAAATACACATAAAATAATGTAAATTCGTATAAATATCAATAAACAAAATACCAATAAGAGAATGTGTATTTGTATAAATATAAATATACAAAATGCACATAAAATAACGTAAATTTGTATAGAACTATATACAAAAATACACAGAAGTAATTAAATTTGCATGAAAATAGATATACAAAATACACACAAAATAAGCTAAATTTGAATTAAAATATATATACAAAATACATAAAATAAAGTAAATTCGTTTCAAAATATTTTTAACAAATACACATATAATAACGTAAATTTGTAAAAAAAAATTATAAACAAAATACACATTAAGTAATGTAAATACGTATAAAAAAATATTTACAAAATACACCAATAATCAAGTCATTCGTATCAAAATAAATAAACAAAAAACTAATTAAATAATGTAAATTTGTATGAAAAAACATATATGAAATACACATAAAATAACGTTTTAAGTTTCTATAAAAATATATGTACAAAAATGCACATAAAATTAGTTTGCATAAAAAAATATATACAAAACACACATTAGATAATGTAAATGAGTATAAAAATATGTATACAAAATACCTATGAAATAATCTAAATTCGTATCGAGTTAAATTAAGAAACTAACAATAAAATGATGTAATTTTGGATGAAAATATATATGGAAAACACACATAAAATAACCTAAATACAAATACAAATATACACATTAAATAATTTAAAATTGAATGAAATAAATATACAAAATAAACACAAAATAAGGTAAATTTGTAATAAAATATATGTAAGAATACACATAAAATAATATAAATTTGTATGAAAATCTATATACAAATACACATAAAATAACATGAATTTGTATAAAATGTTTCAAAATATATACGAATACACACAATAAAATAACGTAAATTTTTATGAAAATGTATATATAAAATACACATAAAATAGTTTAAATACGTAGAAAAATATATATACAAAATACACATAAAATACTATAAATTCGTAAAAACTTAAATACACAAAATATCAATAAAAGAATGTATATTTGTATGAAAATATATATACAAAAAACAAATAAAATAACTAAAATTTGTAAAAAAATATATACAAAAATACACAAAAATAATTTAAATTTGTTTGAAAATAGATATGCAAAATACACATAAAGTTAGGCAAATTTGTATTGAAATACATATACAAAACTCACATAAAATAATGTAAATTTGTATGAAAATATATAAACAAATACATATAAAATCACGTAAATTTGGATAAAATATATATATTCAAAATATACATTAAAAATTTTAAATATGTATAAAAATATATTATATTATATATATTTTTATTGATATTTGCGTTATTTATGTGTATTTTGTATATGTTTTCTCATAGAAATTTACATTATTTTATTGGTATTTTGTCTATTTATTTTGATACGTATTACATGATTATTTGTGTATTTTTTACATTTTTTTATACGTATTTACATTATTTAATGTGTATTTTGTTTATATATTTTTATACAAATTTACGTTATTATATGTGTATTTGTATAGGTATTTTGATAAAAATTTACATTATTTTATGTATTTTGTATATATATTTCAATTCAAATTTAGCTTATTTTATGTGTATTTTGTATATATATTTATTTTAATACAAAATCAGATATTTTATGTTTCTTCGTATATATATTTTTTTTAAAAAATGCGTTATTTTATGGGTATTTTGCATCTTAATTTTCATACAAATTTACATTATTTTATTAATATTTTCTGTATTTATTTTGATACGATTTTACATTATTTTATTTGTGTTTTGTATATATTTTTTTATACATATTTACATTATTTAATGTTTTTTTTGTATATATATTTGATACAAATTTACGTTATTTTAAGTCTATATGTTTATATATTTTCATTCAAATTTACATTATTTTATGTGTATTTTGTATATGTATTTCAATACAAATTTATCTAATTTTATGTTTTTTGTATATTTATTTTCATACAAGTTGAAATTATTTTTGTTTATTTTTGTATATAGTTTTATACAAATTTAGGTTATTTTATGTGTATTTTGTATATCTATTTTCATACAAATAAACATTCTTTTCATGATATTTTTTTATTTATTTTGACACGAATTAACATTATTTAATGTGCATTTTGTATATATTTTTATACGTATTTACATTATTTCAAGTGTATTTTGTATATATATTTCTATAGAAATCTACGTTATTTTATGTGTATTCGTATATATATTTTGAAACAAATTTACATTGTTTTATGTGTATTTTGCATATTTTTTCAATACAAATTTACATTATTGTATGTGCATTTTGTATATTAATTTTAATACAAATTTGATTAATCTATGTGTATTTTTGTGTAAGTATTTTTATAAAAATATGCTTTATTTTAAGGGTATTTTGCATCTTTATTTGCATACAAATTTACATTATTTTATTGATATTCTGTGTATTTATTTGGTATGATTTTACATTATTCTATGTGTATTTTTTATATATATTTTATATAAAATGTATTTGTTTTCATTTCATACAAATCTACATTATTTTATGTGTTTTTTGTACATGTATTTAAATACAAATTTAACTAGTTATATGTGTATTTTGTATATCTATTTTGTATGTATATTTTCATAGAAATTTACTCTATTTTATGAGTATTCGTATATATATTTTGATACAAATTTACATTATTGATGTGTATTTTGCATATCTTTTTCAATACAAATTTTCTTTATTGTACGTGCATTTTGTATATTTATTTTAATACAAATTTAATTATTTTATATGTATTTTTGTATATATATTTTAATGCAAATATGCGTTATTATATGGATATTTTGCAGCTTTATTTTCATACAAATTTACATTATTTTATTGATATTCTCTTTATTTATTTTGATACGATTTAACATTATTCTATGTGTATTTCGTATATATTTTTTATACATATTTACATTATTTAAGGTTTATTTTGTATATATATTTTATCCAAATTTACATTATTTTAGGTGTATTTGTTTATATATTTTTATACAAATTTACATTATTTTATGTGTATTTTGTATATACATTTTCATAAAAAAAACTACGTTATTTTATTGTGTGTATTCGTATTTATTTTAATACAAAATTTTATACAAATTCATGTTATTTAATGTGTATATGTATATATATTTTCATACAAATTTATATTATTTGATGTGTATTTTTTCATATATTTCATTACAAATTTACCTTATTTTATGTTTATTTTATATATTTATTTCATTCAATTTTAAATTTTTTATGTGTATATTTGTATTTGTATTTAGGTTATTTTATGTGTATTTTGTATATATATTTTCATCCAAAATTACATCATTATATTGGTATTTTCTTAATTTAATTTGATACGAATTTAGATTATTTCATAGGTATTTTGTATACATACTTTTATACTCATTTACATTATCTAAAGTGTGTTTTGTATATATATTTTTATGCAAATTTATTTTATGTTCATTTTTGTACATATATTTTTATAGAAATTTGCGTTATTTTATGTATATAGTTTTATATAAATTTACGTTATTTTATGTGCATTTTGTATATTTATATTTATACAAATACACATTCTTTTATTGCTATATTGTTTATTTATATTTATACGAATTTACATTATTTTATGTGTATTTTATATACATTTTTTTATAAGTATTTACTTAATTTTATGGTTATTTTGTATATGTATTTTTATAGAAATCTACGTTATTTTATGTGTATTCGCATATATATTTTGAAACAAATTTACATTATTTTATATGTATTTTGCATATCTATTTCAATACAAATTTACCTTATTGTATGTGCATTTTGTATATTTATTTTGATACAAATTCAAATATTTTATGTGTATTTTGGTATCAATAATTTTATAAAAAAATGCGTTATTTTATAGGTATTTTGCATCTTAATTTTCATACAAATTTACATTATTTTATTAATATTCTGTGTATATATTTTAATACGATTTTATATTATTCTATTTGTGTTTTGTATATATTTTTTATTCATATTTACATTATTTAATGTGTATTTTGTATATATATTTCATACATATTTACGTTATTATATGTGTATTTGTTTATATATTTTCTTTCAAATTTACATTATTTTAAGTTTATTTTGTATATGTATTTCAATAGAAATTAACCTAATTTTATGTGTATTTTGTATATTTCTTTTCATACAAATTTAAATTAATTTTGTGTATTTTTTTATATAGTTTTATACAAATTTAGGTTATTTTATGTACGCATTTACATTATTTAATGTGTGTTTTGTATATATATTTTTATCCAAAGTTAATTTATTTTACGTTCATTTTTGGACATATATTTTTATAGAAATTAGCGTTATTTTATATGTATTTGTATATGTTTTCCCATACAAATTTACTTTATTTTATTGCTATTTTGTTTATTTAGTTTGATACGAGTTACATGATTATATGTGTATTTTGTACATATTTTTTATACGTATTTACATTACTTAATGTGTATTTTGTTTATATATTTTTAAACAAATTTACGTTATTATATGTATTTTTATAAATATTTTGATACAAATTTACATTATTTTATGTATTTTGTATATACATTTCAATTCAAATTTAGCTTATTTTATCTGTATTTTGTATATCTATTTTCATACGAATTTAATTACTTCTGTGTATTTTTGTATATAGTTTTATACAAATTTACGTTATTTTATGTGTATTTTGTATGTTTATATTTATACAAATACACATTCTTTTATTGGTATTTTGTTTATTTATTTTGATACGAGTTTACATTATTTTATGTGTATTTTGTATACATTTTTTTATACGTATTTACTTCATTTTACGTGTATTTTGTATATATGTTTTTATAGAAATCTACATTATTTTATATGTATTCGTATATATATTTTGAAACAAATTTACATTGTTTTATATGTATTTTGCATATCTATTTCAATACAGATTTACCTTATTGTATGTGTATTTTGTATATTTATTTTAATACAAATAAAATTTTTTATGTGTATTTTTGTATATATATTAAAAAAATGCGTTTATGATTATTTTGCTTCTTTATTTTCATACAAATTTACATTATTTTATTAATATTCTGTTTATTTATTTTGATACGATTTTACATTATTCTATTTGTGTTTTGTATATATTTTTTTATACAAATTTACGTTATTTTAAGTGTATTTGTTTATGTATTTTCATTCAAATTTACAGTATTTTATGTGTATTTTGTATATGTATTTCAATACAAATTTAACTAATTTTATATGTATTTTGTATATTTATTTTCATACAAATTTAAATTATTTCTGTGTATTTTTGTATATAGTTTTATACAAATTTATGTTATCTTATGTGTATTTTGTATATTTATTTTCATACAAATACACATTCTTTTATTAACATTTTGTTTATTTATTTTGACGCGAATTTACATTATTTAATGTGTATTTTGTATATATATTTTTATACGTATTTACATCCTTTCATGTGTATTTTGTATATTTATAAAAAATGCGTTATTTTATGGGTATTTTGCATCTTTATTTTCATACAAATTTACATTATTTTATTTACATTCTGTGTATTTATTTTAATACGATTTTACATTATTCTATTTATGTTTTGTATTTATATTTTTTATACATATTTACATTATTTAATGAGTATTTTTTATATATATTTTATACAAATTTATGTTAATTTAAGAGTATTTGTTTATATATTTTCATTCAAATTTTTATTATTTTATGTGTATTTTGTATATGTATTTCTTTACAAATTTACCTAATTTTATGTGTATTTTGTATATTTATTTTCATACAAATTTAACTTATTTTGAGTATTTTTATATATAGTTTTATACAAATTTACGTTATTTTATGTGTATTTTGTATATGTATTTTCATACAAATACACATTCTTTTATTGATATTTTAATTATTTATTTTGACACGAATTTACATTATTTAATGTGTATTTTGTATATATATTTTTATACGTATTTACAACATTTCATGTATATTTTGTATATATATTTCTATAGAAATCTACGTTATTTTATGTGTATTCGTATATATATTTTGAAACAAATCTACATTATTTTATGTGTATTTTGTATATATATTTCATTATAAATTTGCCTTATTTTAAGTTTATTTTTATATCTATTTTCATTCAAATTCAAATCATTTTATGTGTATATATTTATTTGTATTTACGTTATTTTATGTGTATTTTCTATATATATTTTCATTCAAAATTACATTATTTTATCGGTATTTTGTTCATTTATTTCGATACGAATTTAGATTATTTCATGTGTATTTTCTATACATATACATATAGAGTAAATTTCTGTGAAAATATATATTCAAAATACATATAAAATTATGTAGATAAGTATAAAAATATATATATCAAATACACCTAAAAAAAATGAAAATTCGTATCAAAATAAATAAATAAAATTCCGATAAAAGAACGTATATTTGTAGGAAAATAAATATACAAAATACACATAAAATTACAAAAATTTGAATAAAAATATTTACAAAAATACACACAATTAATTTCAATTTGTATGAAAATATAATTAGTTAAATTTGTATTTAAATACATGTACAAAATTCACATAAAATAATGTAAATTTGTATGAAATGAAAACAAATTCACATAAAATAACGTACATTGGTAGAAAATAGATATACAAAATATACATAGAATAATGTAAAATCGCATCAAAATAAATACACAGAATATCAATAAAATAATGTAATTTTGTATGAAAATAAAGATGCAAAATACCCATAAAATAAAGCATATTTTTATAAAAATACATATTCAAAAATACACATAAAATAGCTAAATTTGTATTAAAATTAATATACAAAATGCACGTACAATAAGGTAAATTTGTATTGAAAAAATATGCAAAATGCACATAAAACAATGCATATTTGTTTCAAAATATATATACGAATACACATAAAATAACGTATATTTCTATAGAAATATATATACAAAATACACATGAAATGACGTAAATACCTATAAAAATATATATACACAATACACATTAAATAATGTAAATTCGCATCAAAATAAATAAACAAAATATCAATAAAAGAATGTGTATTTGTATGAAAATAGATATACAAAATACACATAAAATATTGTAAATTTGAATAAAACTCTATACAAAAATATACAATAAATAATTTAAATTTGTATAAAATATATATACAAAATACATATGAAATTAGGTAAATTTCTATTGAAATACATATACAAAATACACATAAAATAATGTAAATTTGAATAAAAATATATTAACAAATACACTTAAAATAACGAAAATTTGTATGAAATATATAGAAAATACACATTAAATAATGTAAATATGTATAAAAAAATATATACAAAACACAAATAGAATAATGTAAAATAGTATCAAAATAAATACACAGAATATTAATAAAATAGTGTAAATTTGTATGAAAATAAAGATGCAAAATACCCATAAAACAACGGATTTTTTATGAAAATAAATATACCAAAATGTACATAAAATATTTAAATTTGTATTACAATAAATATACAAAATGCACATACAATAAGGTAAATTTGTATTGAAATAGATATGCAAAATACATATAAAACAATGTAAATTTGTTTCAGAATTTACATACGAATACACATAAAATAACGTAGATTTCTATAAAATATATATACAAAATACATATAAAATGAAGTAAATACGTATAAGAAAATGTATACAAAATACACATAAAATAATGTAAATTCGTATCAAAATAAATAAACTAAATGCCAATAAAAGAATGTTTACTTGTATAAATATAAATATACAAAATACACATAAAATAACGTAAAATTGTATAAAACTATATACAAAAATAAACAAAAATAATTAAATTTGTATGATAATAGATGTACAAAAGATACATAAAATAAGCTAAATTTGAATTGAAATAAATATAGAAAATACATAAAATAATGTAAATTTGTATCAAAATATATATTCAAATACACATATAATAACGTAAATTTGTATAAAAATATATAAACAAAATACACATTAAATAATGTAAATACGTATAAAAGATATGTACGTAATGTAAAAATTTATAAAATTAAAGATGCAAAATACCCATAAAATATATACAAAAATAAATAAATAAATATACAAAATACACATACAATAAGGTAGATTTTTATTGAAATAGATATGCAAAAAACTCATAAAATAATGAAATTTTTTATCAAAATATATACGAATACACACAATAAAACTACGTAAATTTTTATGAAAATATATATACAAAATACACATAAAATAATGTAAATACATAGAAAAATATATATACAAAATACACATAAAATAATGTAAATTCGTATCAAAATAAATAAACAAAATTTCCTCTAAAAGAATGTATATGTGTAGGAAAATATATATACAAAATACAAATAAAAAAAAATTTGTATAAAAATAATACAAAAATACACAAAAATAATTTAAATTTGTTTGAAAATAGATATGCAAAATACAAATGAAGTTAGGCAAATTTTTATTGAAATAAATATACAAAATACACATAAAATAATGTAAATTTGAATGAAAATATATAAACAAATACACATAAGATAACGTAAATTTCCATAAAATATATGTACAAAATATACATTAAATAATGTAAATATGTCTAAAAATATATATACAAAATACACAGAATAACGTAAAATCGTATCAAAATAAATAAACAGACAATCAATAAAATAATGTAAATTTGTATGAAAATAAAGATGCAAAATACCCATATAATAACGCATATTTGTTTAAAAATATATACAAAAATACACATAAAATAATTAAATTTGCATCAAAATAAATATACAAAAGGCACATACAATAAAGAAAATTTGTATTGAAATATATATGCGAAATACACATAAATAATTTAAATTTGTATCAAAAAATATATACGAATACACATAAAATGGAGTAAATTTCTATGAAAATATATATTCAAAATACATATAAAATTATGTAAATAAGTATAAAAATATATATATTAAATACACCTAAAATAATGAAAACTCGTATCAAAATAAATATACAAAATTCCGATAAAAGAACGTATATTTGTAGGAAAATAAATATACAAAATTCACATAAAATTACGAAAATTTGAATAAAAATATATACTAAAATACACAAAATTAATTTCAATTTGTATGAAAATAGATATACATAATACACATATAATTAGTTAAATTTGTATTTAAATACATGTACAAAATACACATAAAATAATGTAAATTTGTATGAAATGAAAACAAATTCACATAAAATAACGTTCATTTGTATGAAATATATATACAAAATATACATAGAATAATGTAAAATCGTATCAAAATAAATACACAGAGTATCAATAAAATAATGTAAATTTGTATGAAAATAAAGATGCAAAATACCCATAAAATAAAGCATTTTTTTTTGAAAATACATATACAAAAATACACATAGAATAATTAAATTTGTATTAAAATTAATATACAAAATGCACGTACAATAAGGTAAATTTACATTGAAAAAATATGCAAAATGCACATAAAACAATGTATATTTGTTTCAAAATATATATACGAATACTCGTAAAACAACATATATTTCTATAGAAATATATATAGAAAATACACATGAAATGACGTAAATACGTGTAAAAATATATATACACAATACACATTAAATCATGTGAATTCGCGTCAAAATAAATAAACAAAATATCAATAAAAAATGTGTATTTGTATGAAAATAGATATACAAAATACACATAAAATATTTTAAATTTATATAAAACTCTTTTTATAAAAATATATATACCAAAATAATAAAATTTTAAAATTTGTATTACAATAAATATACAAAATGCACATACAATAAGGAAGATTTATATTGAAATAGATATGCTAAATACATATAAAACAATGTAAATTTGCTTCAAAATATATATACCAATACACATAAAATAACGTAGATTACTATAAAAATATATATACAAAATACACATTAAATGAAGTAAATACGTATAAGAAAATGTATACAAAGAACACATAAACTAATTAAATTTGTATTAAAATAAATATACAAAATACACATACAATAAGGTAAATCTATATTGAAATAGATATGCAAAATAAACATAAAATAATGTAAATTTGTATCAAATTATATACGAATACACACAATAAAATAACGTAAATTTTTATGAAAATGTATATAATAAATACACATAAAATAATGTAAATACGTAGAAAAATATATATACAAAATACACATAAAATTATGTAAATTCTTATGAAAATAAATGAACAAAATTCCACTAAAAGAATGTATATTTGTGGGAAAATATAAATACAAAATACAAATAAAATAGCTAAAAATTTGAATAAAAATATATAAAAAATACATAAAAATAATTTAAATTTCTTTGAAAATAGATATGCAAAATAAACATAAAATTAGGCAAATCTATATTGAAATACATATACAAATTACACATAAAATATTGTAAATTTGTATGAAAATATATAAACAAATACACATAAAATAGCGTAAATTTATATAAAATATATATACAAAATATACATTAAATAATGTAAATGTGTATAAAAATATATATACAAAATACACATAGAATAATGTAAAATCGTATAAAAATAAATGAACAGAATATCAATAAAATAATGTAAATTTGTATGAAAATAAAGATGCAAAATACATAAATAATAACGTATTTTTTTACAAAAATACACATAAAATAATTAAATTTGTATTAAAATAAATATACAAAATACACATACAATATGGTAAATTTGTATTCAAATAGATATGCAAAATAAACATAAATAATGTAAATTTGTATCAAAATATATATACGAATACCCATAAAATAGAGTAAATTTCTATGAAAATATATATTCAAAACACAAATAAAATTATATAAATAAGTATAAAAATATACATATCAAATACACCTAAAATAATATAAATTCGTATAAAAATAAATAAACAAAATTACGATAAAAGATGCAAGATACACATTAAATAGCGCATTTCTTATAAAAATATATATACCAAAATACACATAAATATTTAAATTTGTATTGAAATAAATATACAAAATGCACATACAATAAGGTAAATTTGTATTGAAAGAGATATCCAAAAATACATATAAAACAATGTAAATTTGTTTCAAAATATATATACGAATACACATAAAATTACGTAGATTTCTATAAAAATATATATACAAAATACACATAAAATTAAGTAAATACGTATAAAAATAGATATACAAAATACACATAGAATAATGTAAAATTGTTAAAAAAAAAAAAAACAGAATATAAAATAAAATAACGTAAATTTGTATGAAAATAAAAATGCAAAATACCCATAAAATAAAGCATATTTTTATAAAAATACATATACAAAAATACACATAGCATAATTAAATTTGTATTAAAATTAATATACAAAATGCATATACAATAAGGTAAATTTGTATTGAAAAAATATGCAAAATACACATAAAACAGTGTAAATTTATTTCAAAATCTATATACGAATACTCATAAATCAACGTAGATTTCTATAAAAATATATATACAAAATACACATCAAATGATGTAATCACGTATAAATATATATATATATATATATATATATATATATATATATATATATTTATATATATATATATATATATATATATATATATATATATATATATATATATATATATATATATATATATATATATATATATATATATATATAAAATACATATTAAATAATGTAAATTCGCGTCAAGGTAAATAAACAAAATATCAATAAAAGAATGTGTATTTGTATGAAAATAGATATACAATATACACATAAAATCACCTAAATTTGTATAAAACTATATACAAAAATACACAAAAATAATTTTAATATGTATGAAAATAAATATACAAAATACACATAAAATTAGGTAAATTTGTATTGAAATACATTTACAAAATACACATAAAATAATGTAAATTTGAATGAAAATATAAAAACAAATACACTTAAAATAACGTAAATTTGTATAAAATATATATAAAAAATACACATCAAATAATGTAAATATGTATAAAAGAATATATACAAAACACAAATAGAATAATATAAAATCGTATCAAAATAAATACACAGAATATTAATAAAATAATGTAAATTTGTATGAAAATTAAGATGCAAAATACCCATAAAATAACGCATTTTTTATAAAAATATTTATACCAAGACACAAAATAATTGAATTTGTATTAAAATAAATATACAAAATGCACATACAATAAGGTAAATTTGAATTGAAATAGATATGCAAAATACATATAAAACCATGTCAATTTTTAAAAAAATATATATACGAATACACATAAAATAACGTAGATTTCTATGAAAATAAATATACAAAATACACATAAAATGAAGTAAATACGTATAAAAAAAGGTATACAAAATACACATAAAATAATGTAAACTTGTATCAAAATAAATAAACAAAATAATAATAAAAGAATGTTTATTGTATATATATAAATTTACTAAATACAAATAAAATAACGTAAATTTATATAAAACTATATGCAAAAATACACAAAAGTAATTAAATTTGTGTGAAAATAGATATACAAAATACATGTGTATTTTGTATATTTATTTTCATACAAATTGAAATTATTTTTTGATTATTTTTTTATATATTTTCATACAAATTTTCGTTATTTAATGTTTATTTTGTATATTTATTTTTTCTACAAATATACGTTCTTTCATCTGAATTTTGTTTATTGAATTTGTAACGAATTTACCTTATTTTGTATATCTATTTTCATACAAATTAAAAAACTTCTGTGTATTTTTGTATATAGTTTTATATAAATTTACGTTATTTTATGTATTTTTTGTATATTTATATTTATACAAATACACACTCTTTTATTGGTATTTTGTATATTTATTTTGATACGAATTTACATTATTTTATGTGTATTTTGTATACATTTTTTTATACGTAGTTACTTCATTTTATGTGTATTTTGAATATATATTTTTATAGAAATCTACGTTATTTTATATGTATTCGTATATATATTTTGAAACAAATTTACATTGTTTTATATGTATTTTGCATATCTATTTCAATACAAATTTACCTTATTGAATGCGTTTTTTGTATATTTATTTTAATACAAATTTAGTTTTTTGATGTGTATTTTGGTATATATATTTTTATGAATAAAAAAAATGCGTTATTTTATGGGTATTTTTATAAATATTTTGATACAAATCTACATTATTTTATGTATTTTGTATATACATTTCAATTCAAATTTAGCATATTTTATCTGTATTTTGTATATCTATTTTCATACGAATTTAATTACTTCTGTGTATTTTTGTATATAGTTTTATAAAAATTTACGATATTTTATGTGTATTTTGTATATTTATATTTATACAAATACACATTCTTTTATTGGTTTTTTGTTTATTTATTTTGAAACGAATTTACATTATTTTATGTGTATTTTGTATACATTTTCTTATACGTATTTACTTCATTTTATGTGTATTTTGTATATATATTTTTATACAAATCTACGTTATTTTATGTGTATTCGTATATATATTTTGAAACAAATTTACATTTTTATATGTATTTTGCATATCTATTTCAATACAGATTTACCTTATTGTATGTGTATTTTGTATATTTATTTTAATACAAATAAATTTTTCATGTGTATTTTGGTATATATATTTTATAAAAAATGCGTTATTTAATGGGTATTTTGCATCTTTATTTTCATACAAATTTACATTGTTTTATTAATATTCTGTGTATTTTGATACGATTTTACATTATTCTATTTGTGTTTTGTATATATTTTTTTTACATATTTACATTATTTAATGTGTATTTTGTATATTTTAAAACAAATTTACGTTTTTTTATGCGTATCTGTTAAAATATTTTGATACAAATTTACATTATTTTATGTATTTTGTATATATATTTTAATACAAATTTAGTTTATTTTACGTATATTTTGTATATCTATTTTCATTCGTATCAAAATAAATCAACAAAATAGCAATAAAATAATGTGAATTTGCATGAGAAAACATATACAAATACACATAAAATAACGCAAATTTCTAAAAAAATATATGTACAAAAATGCTCATAAAATAAAGTAAATTTGCATAAAAATATATATACAAAACACACATTAAATAATGTAAATGAGTACATAAAATAACCTAAATTTGTATAAAACTATATGCAAAAATACACAAAAATATCTAAAATTTGTATGAAAAGAAATATACAAAATACACATAAAATTAGGTAAATTTGTATTGAAATACATATACAAAATACACATAAAATAATGTAAATTTGAATGAAAATATATAAACAAATACACTTAAAATAACGTAAATTTGTATAAAATATATATGCAAGATACACATTAAATAATGTATATGTGTATAAAAAAATATATACAAAAAAGAAATAGAATAATGCAAAATCCTATCAATATAAATACACAGAATATCAATAAAATAATGTAAATTTGTATGAAAAGAAAGATGCAAAATTCCCATAAAATAGCGCATTTTTTATAAAAATATATACCAAAATACACATAAAATATTTAAATTTGTATTGAAATAAATATACAAAATGCATATACAGTAAGGTAAATATGTATTGAAAGAGATATTCAAAAATACATATAAAACAAAGTAAATTTGTTTCAAAATATATATACGAATACACATAAAACAACGTAGATTTCTATAGAAATATATATACAAAATACACATGAAATTATGTAAATACGTATAAAAATATATATACAAAATACATATCTAGGTAAATTCGTGTCAAAATAAATAAACAAAATATCATGAAAAGAATGTGTATTTGCATGAAAATAAATAATAGATAATAAATTTGTATGAAATATATATGCAAGATACACAAATTTAAATATTTTATGTGTATTTTGATATATATATTTTTATAAGAAATGCGCTATTTGATGGGAATTTTGCATCTTTATGTTCATACAAATTTACATTATTTTATTAATATTCGGTGTATTTATTTTGATACGATTTTACATTATTCTATTTGTTTTTTGTATATATTTTTTTTATACATATTTACATTATTTAATGTGTATCTTGCATATATATTACATACAAATTTATTATCTATTATTTATTTTCATACAAATACACATTCTTTTCATGATATTTTGTTTATTTATTTTGTCAAGAATTTACTTTACTTAATATGTATTTTATATATATATTTGTATACGTATTTACATAATTTCATGTGTATTTTGTATATATATTTCTATAGAAATCTACGTTATTTTATGTGTATTCGTATATATATTTTGAAACAAATTTACACTGTTTTATTTGTATTTTGCGTTTTTTTCAATACAAATTTAGCTTATTGTATGTGTGCATTTTGTATATTAATTTTAATACAAACTTAATTATTCTATGTGTATTTTTTATATGTATTTAAAAAAAAATATGCTTTATCTTATGGGCATTTTGCATCTTTATTTTCATACAAATTTAAATTATTTTATTGAGTCTCTGTGTACCTATTTTGATACATAACAAAAATAAATACAGAATACACAAAAATAGATATGCAAAATACATATAAACACTGTAAATTTGTTTCAAAATATATATACGAATACACATGAAATAAGGTAGATTTCTATAAAAATATATATGCAAAATACACATAAAATTAAGTAAATTCGTTTAAAAAATGTATACAAAATACACATAAAATAATGTAAATTAGTATCAAAATAAATAAACAAAATACCAATAAAAGAATGTGTATTTGTATAAATATATATATATATATATATATATATATATATATATATATATATATATATATATATATATATATATATATATATATATATATATATATACAAAATACATATTAAATAATATAAATTTGTTTAAAACAATACAAAATACATATGAAATGATGTAAATACGTATAAAAATATATATACAAAATACACATTAAATAATGTAAATTCGCGTCAAAATAAATAAACAAAATATCAATAAAAGAATGTGTATTTGTATGAAAATAGATATACAAAATACACATAAAATAGCCTAAATTTGTGTCAAACTATATAAAAAAATACACAAAACTCTTTTAAATTTGTATGAAAATAAATGTACAAAATACACATAAAATTAGGCAAATTTGTATTGAAATACATACACAAAATACACATAAAATAATGTAAATTTGAATGAAAATACATAAACAAATACACTTAAAATAACGTAAATTTGTATAAAAAAATATGTACAAAACACAAATAGAATAATGAAAAATCGTATCAAAATAAATACACAGAATATTAATAAAATAATGTAAATTTGTATGAAAATAAAGAAGCAAAATACCCATAAAATAACGCATTTTTTTTATTTATAAAAATATATATACCAAAATACACATCAAAAAATTAAATTTGTATTAAAATAAATATACAAAAAACACATACAATAAGGTAAATTTGTATTGAAATAGATATGGAAAATACATATAAAACAATGTAAATTTGTTTCAAAATATATATACGAATACACATAAAATAACGTAGATTTCTATAAAAATATATATACAAAATACTCATAAAATGAAGTAAATACGTATAAAAAAATGTATACAAAATACACATAAAATAATGTAAATTCGTATCAAAATAAATAAACAAAATACCAATAAAAGAATGTGTATTTGTATGAATATAAATATACAAAATACACATAAAATAACGTAAATTTATATAAAACTATATACAAAAATACACAGAAGTAATTAAATTTGTATGAAAATATATACAAAATACACACGAAATAAGCTTAATTTGAATTGAAATATATATACAAAATACATGAAATAAAGTAAATTTGTATCAAAATATTTATACAAATACACATATAATAACGTAAATTTGTATGAAAATATATAAACAAAATATTATTTAAATAATGTAAATACGTAAAAAAAATATGTACAAAATACACATATAATCATGTAATTCGTATCAAAATAAATAAACAAAATACCAATAAAATAATATAATTTTGTATGAGTAAACGTGTATGTTGCATATTTTTTCAATACAAATTTACCTTATTATATACGGATTTTGTATATTAATTTTAATACAAATTTGATTATTCGATGTGTATTTTTGTATCTGTATTTTTATAAACATATTCTTTATTTTTTGGGTATTTTGCATCTTTATTTTCATACATATTTACATTATTTTATTGATATTCTGCTCATTCATTTTGATAGGAATTGACATTATTCTATGTGTATTTTGTATATATTTTTCATACAAATTTACGTTATTTTATGTGTATTTGTTTATATATTTTGACACAAATTTACAATATTTTATGGGTATTTTGTATATACATTTCAAAAGAAATTTACCTAGTTTTATGTGTATTTTGTATATCTATTTTCATACAAACTCAAATTATTTCTATGTATTTTTGTATATATTTTAATACAAATTTTAGTTATGTTATGTGTATTTTGTAAATTTATTTTCATTCAAATATATATTATTTTATTGGTGTTTTGTTGATTTATATTGACACGAATTTACATTATTTTATATGTACTTTGTATATATATTTTTAAACGCTTTTCCATTAATTAATATTTATTTAGAATATATATTTTTATACAAATTCATGGTATTTTATGTGTATTTGTATATATATTTTCATATAAATTTACATTATTTTATGTGTATTTTGTACATATATTTTTTTACAAATCTACCTTATTTTATGTTTATTTTGTATGTGTATTTTGTATATTTATATTTATCCAAATACACATTCTTTTATTGGTGTTTTGTTTATTTATTTTAATTCGAATTTACGTTCTTTTATCGGAATTTTGTTTATTTATTTTGATACGAATTTTCATTTTTTCTTAGGTATATTTGATATATATATTTTTATACTTATTTACATAATTTTATATGTATTTAGAATATATTTTTATAGAAATTTACTCTATATGTATATGTATAGAAAATACTCATGAAATAATCTAAACTCGTATCGAAATAAATGAACAAAATACCGATAAAATAATGTAATTTTGAATGAAAATATATAGAAAATACACATAAAATAACGTAATTACAAATAAATATATACACATAAAATTATTTGAATTTGAATGAAAATAGATATAAAAATAAACTTAAAATAAGGCAAATTTATAATGAAATATATATACAAAATACACATAAAATAATGTAGATATGTTTCAAAATATATATACGAATACACATAAAATAACGTAGATTTCTATAGAAATATATATACAAAATACACATGAAATGTTGTAAATACGTATAAAAATATATATACAAAATACACATTAAATAATGTAAATTCGTGTCAAAATAAATAATTAAAATATCAATAAAAGAATGAGTATTTGTATGAAAATACATATACAAAATACACATAAAATAGCGTAAATTTGTATAAAACTATATATAAAAATACACAAAAATAAGTTAAATTTGTATGAAAATAAATATACAAAATACACATAAAATTAGGTAAATTTGTAAAGAAATACATATTCAAAATACACATGAAATAATGTAAATTTGAATGAAAATATATACACAAATTCACTTAAATTAACATAAATTTATATAAAATATATATAACAAATACTCATTAAATAATGTAAATATGTATAAAAAATATATATACAAAACACAAATAGAATAATGTAAAATCGTATTAAAATAAATACACTGAATGTAAATAAAATAATGTAAATTTGTATGAAAATAAAGATGCAAAATACCCATAAAATAACGATTTTTTTATAAATATAGAAAATACACATGAAAGGATATAAATACGTATAAAAATATATATACAAAATACACATTAAATAATGTAAATTCGCGTCAAAATAAATAAACAAAATGTCAATAAAAGAATGTGTATTTGTATGAAAATAAATATACAAAATACACATAAGATAACATAAATTTGTATAAAACTATATACAAAAATACACAAAAATAATTTAAATTTGTATGAAAATAAATATACAAAATACACATAAAACTAGGTAAATTTGTATTGAAATACATATACAAAATACACATAAAATACTGTAAATTTGAATGAAAATACATAAACAAATACACTTAAAATAACGTAAATTTGTATAAAAAAATATATACAAAACACAAATAGAATAATGTAAAATCGTGTCAAAATAAATACACAGAATATTAATAAAATAATGTAAATTTGTATGAAAATAAAGAAGCAAAATACCCATAAAATAACACATTTTTTTTTAATATATATACAAAAATACACATAAAAAAATTCATTTGTATTAAAATAAATATACAAAATACACATACAATAAGGTAAATCTGTATTGAAATAGATATGCAAAATACATATAAAACAATGTAAATTTGTTTCAAAATATATATACGAATACACATAAAATAACGTAGATTTGTATAAAAATATATATACAAAATACACGTAAAATGAAGTAAATACGTATAAAAAAATGTATACAAAATACACATAAAATAATGTAAACTCGTATCAAAATAAATAAACAAAATACCAATAAAAGAATGTGTATTTCTATAAATATAAATATACAAAATACAGATAAAATAACGTAAATTTGTATAAAACTATATACAAAAATACACAAAAGTAATTAAATTCGTATGAAAATAGATATACAAAATACAGATAAAATAAGCTAAATTTGAATCGAAATGTATATACAAAATACATAAAATAATGTAAATTTGTATCAAAATATTTATAAAAATACATATAATAACGTAAATTTGTTTAAAAATATATAAACAAAATACACATTAAGTAATTTAAATACGTATAAAAAATATGTACAAAATACACACATAATCATGTAATTCGTACCAAATAAATAAACAAAATAGCAATAAAATAATGTAAATTTGTATGAGAAAACATATACAAATACATATAAAATAACGCTAGTTTCTATAAAAATATATGTCCAAAAATGAACGTAAAATAAATTCACTTTGGATAAAAATATATATACAAAACACACATTAAATAATGTAAATGCGTACATAAAATTTGTATAAAACTATATACAAAAATACACAAAAATAATTTAAATTTGTATGAAAAGAAATATAAAAAATACACATAAAATTAGGTTAATTTCTATTGAAATACATATACAAAATACACATAAAATAATGTAAATTTGAAAGAAAATATATAAACAAATACACATATATGAAATATATATTCAAAATACACATTAAATAATGTAAATATGTATAAAAAATATATATACAAAACACAAATAGAATAATGTAAAATCGTATCAAAATATATACACAGAATATTAATAAAATAATGAAAATTTGTATGAAAATTAAGATGCAAAATACCTATAAAATAAAGCATTTTTTATAAAATTATTGATACCAAAATACACATAAAATATTTGAATTTGTATCAAAATAAATAAATAAATTTGTATTGAAATAGATATGCAAAATACAAATAAAATAATGTAAATTTGTTTCAAAATATATATGCGAATACACATAAAATAACGTAGATTTCTATAAAAATACATATACAAAATACACATTAAATTAAATAAATACGTATAAAAAAATGTATACAAAGTACACATAAAATAATGTAAATTCGTATAAATATAAATAAACAATATAGCAATAAAAGAATGTGTATTTGTATAAATATAAATATACAAAACACACATAAAATAAAGTAAATTTATATAAAACTATATACATAAAATAACGCAAATTTCTATAAAAATATATGTACAAAAATGAACATAAAATAAATTTGCATAAAAATATATATACAAAACACACATTAGATAATGTAAATGAGTATAAAAATATGTATACAAAATACCTATGAAATATTCTAAATTCGTATCGAATTAAATTAAGAAAATACCAATATAATAATGAAATTTTGGATGAAAATATATATACAAAATACACATAAAATAACCTAAATACAAATACAAATATACACATAAAATAATTTAAAAATGAATGAAATAAATATACAAAATAAACATAAAATAAGGTAAATTTGTAATGAAATATATGAAAAAATACACATAAAATAATATAAATTTGTATGAAAATATATATACAAATACACATTAAATAACATGAATTTGTATAAAATTTGTATCAAAATATATACTTATACACACAATAAAATAACGTATTTTTTTTTATGAAAATGTATATACAAAATACACATAAAATAATTTAAATACGTAGAAAAATATATATACAAATAACACATAAAATAATGTAAATATGAATGAAAATATATAAACAAATACACATAAAATAATGTAAATTTGGATAAAATATATATACAAAATGAACATTAAATAATGTAAATATGTATAAAAAAAAATATATTCAAAAAACACATAGAATTATGTTAAATCGTATCAAAATAAATAAAGAGAATATCAATAAAATAATGTAAATTTGTATGAAAATAAAGATGCAAAATATCCATATAATAACGCATATTTGCATAGAAATATATATACAAAAATACATATAAAATAATTAAATTTGTATTAAAATAAATATACAAAATGCACGTACAATAAAGTAAATTTGTATTGAAATAGATATGCAAAATACACATTAATAATGTAAATTTGTATCAAAATATATATACGAATA
Source organism: Eriocheir sinensis (assembly GCF_024679095.1). NCBI lineage: Eukaryota > Metazoa > Arthropoda > Malacostraca > Decapoda > Varunidae > Eriocheir > Eriocheir sinensis. The sequence goes on along the minus strand of NW_026110308.1, from coordinate 473,315 downwards.
CTCATAAAATAGAGTAAATTTCTATGAAAATATACATACAAAATAGATATACAAAATACACATATAACTAGTTAAATTTGTATTTAAATACATGTACAAAATACACATAAAATAATGTAAATTTGTATGAAATGAAAACAAATTCACATAAAATAACGTACATTTGTATAAAATAGATATACAAAATATACATAGAATAATGTAAAATCGTATCAAAATAAATACACAGAATATCAATAAAATAATGTAAATTTGTATGAAAATAAAGATGCAAAATACCCATAAAATAAACCATATTTTTATAAAAATACATATACAAAAATACACATAGATTAATCAAATTTGTATTAAAATTAATATACAAAATGCACATACAATAAGGTAAATTTGTATTGAAAAAATATGCAAAATACACATAAAACAATGTAAATTTGTCTCAAAATATATATACGAATACACATAAAATAACGCAGATTTCTATAGAAATATATATACAAAATACACTTGAAATAATGTAAATACGTATAAAAATATATATAAAAAATACACATTAAATAATGTTAATTCGTGTCAAAATAAATAAACAAAATATCATGAAAAGAATGTGTATTTGTATAAAAATAGATATACAAAATACACATAAAATAACCTAAATTTGTATAAAACTATAAACAAAAATACACAAAAATAATTTAAACTTGTATGAAAATAAATATACAAAAAACATATAAAAATAGGTAAATTTCTATTGAAATACATATACAAAATACACATTAAATAATGTAAATTTAAATGAAAATATATAAACATATAGACTTAAAATAACGTAAATTTGTATCATATATATATACAAAAAAAAACATTAAATAATGTAAATATGTATAAAAAAATATATACAAAACACAAATAAAATAATGTAAAATCGTATCAAAATAAATAAGAAAATATTAATAAAATAATGTAAATTTGTATGAAAATTAAGATGCAAAATACCCATAAAATAACGCATTTTTTATAAAAATATATATACGAAAAAACATAAAATATTTGATTTTGTATTAAAATAAATAGATATACAAAATACACATAAAATAAGCTAAATTTGAATTGAAATGTATATACAAAATTCATAAAATAATGTAAATTTGTATCAAAATACCTATACAAATACACATATAATAACGTAAATTTGTATAAAAATATATAAACAAAATAAACATTAAATAATGTAAATACGTATAAAAAAAATGTAAAAAATACACAAATAATCATGTAATTCGTATCAAAATAAATAGACAAAATACCATTTAAATAATGTAAATTTCTATTAGAAAACATATACAAAATACACATCAATAACGCAAATATCAATAAAAATATATATAATATAATATAATTTTATACATATTTAAAATACTTAAGTATATTTTGTATATATATATTTTATCCAAATTTACGTGATTTTATATGTATTTGTTTATATATTTTCATACAAATTTACATTATTTTATGTGAGTTTTGTATATGTATTTCAATACAAATTTGCCTAACTTTATGTGTATTTTGCATATCTATTTTCAAACAAATTTAAATTATTTTTGTGTATTTTTGTATATATTTTTATACAAATTTTAGTTATTTTATTGTGTGTATTAGTATATATTTTGAAACAAATTCATGTTATTTTATGTGTATTTTTATATATATTTTCATACAATTTTATATTATTTTATAATAAAACAATGTAAATTTGTATAAAAACAAAAATGCAAAATACCCATTAAATAACGCATTTTATTATAAAAATATATATACCAAAATACACATGAAAAAAATAATTTGTAATAAAATAAATATACAAAATACACATACAATAAGGTAGATCTGTATTGAAATAGATATGCAAAATACATATAAAGCAATGTAAATTTGTTTCAAAATATATATACGAATACACATAAAATAACGTAGATTTGTATAAAAATATAGATACAAAATACACATAAAATGAAGTAAATACATATAAGAAAATGTATACAAAATACACATAAAATAATGTAAATTCGTATCAAAATAAATAAACAAAATACCAATAAAAAAATGTGTATTTGTATAAATATAAATATACAAAATACACATAAAATAACGTAAATTTGTATAAAACTTTACAAAAATACACAGAAGTAATTAAATTCGTATGAAAATAGATATACATAATACAGATAAAATAAGCTAAATTTGAATTGAAATGTATATACAAAATACAATATTTTATGTGTATATTTGTATTTATGTTATTTTTTGTGTATTTTGTATATATATTTTCATCGAAAATTACATTATTTTATTGGTATTTTCTTAACATTGGTATTTTCTATACATATTTTTATACTCATTTACATTATCTAATGTGTGTTTTGTATATATATTTTTATGCAAATTTATTTTATGTTCATTTTTGTACATATATTTTTATAGAAATTTGCGTTATTTTTTGTATATAGTTTTATATAAATTTACGTTATTTTATGTGTATTTTGTATATTTATATTTATACAAATGCACATTCTTTTATTGGTATATTGTTTATTTACATTTATACGAATTTACTTTATTTTATGTGTATTTTGTATACATTTTTTTATACGTATTTACTTAATGTTATGTGTATTTTGTATATGTATATAGAAATCTACGTTATTTATGTGTATTCGTATATATTTGAAACAAATTTATATTATTTTATATATTTTGCATATCTATTTCAATACAAATTTACCTTATTGTATGTGCATTTTGTATATTTATTTTAATACAAATTGAAATATTTTATGTATTTTGGTATCAATAATTTTATAAAAAACGTAAATTTGTATAAAAATATGTACAAAACACAAATAGAATAATGTAAAATCGTATCAAAATAAATACACAGAATATTAATAAAATAATGTAAATTTGTATGAAAATAAAGAAGCAAAATACCCATAAAATAACGCATTTTTTTTTATTTATAAAAATATATATACTAAAATACACATCAAAAAATTAAATTTGTATTAAAATAAATATACAAAAAACACATACAATAAGGTAAATTTGTATTGAAATAGATATGCAAAATACATATAAAACAATGTAAATTTGTTTCAAAATATATATACGAATACACATAAAATAACGTAGATTTCTAAAAATATATATATACAAAATACACATAAAATAAAGTAAATTCGTATAAAAAAAATGTATACAAAATACACATAAAATAATGTAAATTCGTATCAAAATAAATAAACAAAATACCAATAAAAGAATGTGTATTTGTATGAATATAAATATACAAAATACACATAAAATAGTGTATTTTGTACATGTATTTAAATACAAATTTAACTAATTATATGTGTATTATGTATATCTATTTTCATACAAATTGAAATTAATTTTGTGTATTTTAGTATATATATTTATTCAAATTTTCGTAAGTTTATGTGAATTTTGTATATTTATTTTCCTACAAATATACGTTCTTTTATCGGAATTTTGTTTATTTATTTTGATACGAGTTTTCATTATTTTAGGTGTATTTGAAATATATATTTTTATACTTATTTACATAATTTTATATGTATTTTGAATATATATTTTCATACAAATTTACATTATTTTATTGATTGTCTTTTTATTTATTTTGATACGATTTTACGTTATTCTGTGTATTTTGTATATATATTTTAGACATATTTACATTATTTAATGTATATTTTGTACATATATTTTATGGAAATTTACGTTATCTTATGTGTATTTGTTTAAATATTTTCATACAAATTTACATTATTTTATGTGTATTTTGTATATGTATTTCAAAAAAAATTTGCCTAATATCATTTGTATTTTGCATATCTATTTTCAAACAAATTTAAATTATTTTTGTGCATTTTTCTACTATTTTTATACAATTTTTTTTTATTTTATTTGTATTTTGTATATATATTTTCCTACACATATACATTCTTTTAGAGGAAATTTTGTTTATTTATTTTGATACGAATTTACATTATTTTATGTGTATTTTGTATATATATTTTTCTATGTATTTACATTATTTTATGTGTATTTTGTATATATATTTTCATAAAAATTTACGTAATTTTATTGTGTGTATTCGTATATATTTTGATAAAAAATTTCATTATTTTATGTGTTTTTTGCATATCTATTTCAGTTAAAATTTACCTTATTGTATGTGTATTTTGTATATTTATTTTAATACAAATTTAATTATTTTATGTGTATTTTTGTATATATATATATATTTTAAATATAAGATATTTTATGGGTATTTTGCATCTTTAATTTTATAAATTTTTACATTACGTACATATCTTTTATACGTATTTACATTATTTAATGTGTATTTTGTTTATATATTTTTATACAAATTTACGTTATTATAAGTGTATTTGAATATATATTTTGATACAAATTTACATTATTTTATGTATTTTCTATATTTATTTCAATTCAAATTTAGCTTATTTTATGTGTCTTTTGTATATCTATTTTCATACAAATTTAATTATTTTTGTTTATTTTTGTATATAGTTTAATATAATTTTACGTTATTTTATGTGTATTTTGTATATTTATATTTATACAAGTAAATATTCTTTTATTGGCATTTAGTTTATTTATTTGATACGAATTTACATTATTTTATGTGTATTTTGTATACATTTTCTTATACGTATTTACTTCATTTTATGTGTATTTTGTATATATATTTTATAGAAATCTACGTTATTTTATGTGTATTCGTATGTATATTTTGAAACAAATTTACATTGTTTTATATGTATTTTGTATATCTATTTCAATACAAATTTACCTTATTGTATGTGCATTTTGTATATTTATTGTAATACAAATTTAAATATTTTATGTGCATTTTGGTATATATATTTTCATAAAAAATGCGTTGTTTTATGGGTATTTTGCATCTTTATTTTCATACAAATTTACATTATTTTATTAATATTCTGTGTATTTATTTTGATACTATTTTACATTATTCTATTTGTGTTTTGTATATATTTTTTTTTATACATATTTACATTATTTAATGTGTATTTTCTATATATATTTCATAAAAATTTTCGTTATTTTAAGTGTATTTGTTTATATATTTTTATTCAAATTTACATTATTTTATGTGTATTTTCTATATGTATTTCAATAGAAATTTACCTAATTTCATGTGTATTTTGTATATATATTTTATACAATTTAAATTATTTTTTGTGCATTTTTGTATAGAGTTTTATTCAAATTTACAATATTTTATGTGTATTTTGTATATATATTTTCATCGAAAATTACATTATTTTATTGGTATTTTCTTAATTTAATTCGATACGATGTTAGATTATTTCATAGGTATTTTCTATACATATTTTTATACTCATTTACATTATCTAATGTGTGTTTTGTATATATATTTTTATAGAAATCTACGTTATTTTATGTGTATTCGTATATATATTTTGAAACAAATTTACATTGTTTTATCAGCATTTTGCATATTTTTTCAATACAAATTTACCTTATTGTACGTGCATTTTGTATATTAATTTTAATACAAATTTAGCTATTCTATGTGTATTTTTGTATATGTATTTTTATAAAAATATGCTTTATTTTATGGGTATTTTGCATCTTTATTTTCATACAAAATTACATTATTTTATTGATATTCTGTGTATTTATTTTGATATGATTTTACATTATTCTATGTATATTTTTTTTAAATATTTAATACCAATGTACGTTATTTTATGTGAATTTGTTTTCATTTCATACAAATTTACATTATTTTATGTGAATTTTGTACATGTATTTAAATACAAATTTAACTAATTATATGTGTATTTTGTATATCTATTTTCATACAAATTAAATTAATTTGTGTATTTTGTATATATTTTTTTCAAATTTTCGTAATTTTATGTGTATTTTATATACTTATTTTCCTACAAATATACGTTCTTTTATCCGAATTTTGTTTATTTATTTTGATACGAATTTTCATTTTTTTAGGTGTATTTGATATATATATTTTATACTTATTTACATAATTTTATATGTATTTTAAATATATATTTACATAGAATTTTACTCTATATGTATATGTATAGAAAATACACATGAAATAATCTAAATTCGTATCGAAATAAATGAACAAAATACCGATAAAATAATGTAATTTTGAATGAAAATATATATAGAAAATACACATAAAATAACGTAAATACAAATAAATATATACACATAAAATGATTTGAATTTGAATGAAAAGAGATATAAAATAAACCTAAAATAAGGCAAATTTATAATGAAATATATATACAAAATACACATAAAATAATGTAGATTTGTTTCAAAATATATATACGAATACACATAAAATAACGTAGATTTCTATATAAATATATATACGAAAAATACATGAAATGTTATATGAAACGTATGAAAATATATATATATATATATATATATATATATATATATATATATATATATATATATATATATATATATATATATATATATATATATATATATATATATATATATACAAAATACACATTAAATAATGTAAATTCGTGTCAAAATAAATAATTAAAATATCAATAAAAGAATGTGTATTTGTATGAAAATACGTATACAAAATACACATAAAATAACGTAAATTTGTATAAAACTATATATAAAAATATACAAAAATAAGTTAAATTTGTATGAAAATATATTTACAAAATACACCTAAAATTAGGTAAATTTGTAAAGAAATACATATACAAAATACACATAAAATAATGTAAATTTGAATGAAAATATATAAACAAATACACTTAAATTAACATAAATTTGTATAAAATATATATAAAAAATACTCATTAAATAATGTAAATATGTATAAAATATATATATACAAAACACAAATAGAATAATGTAAAATCGTATTAAAATAAATACACAGAATGTAAATAAAATAATGTAAATTTGTATGAAAATAAAGATGCAAAATACCCATAAAATAACGCATTTTTTATAAATATACAAAATACACATGAAAGGATGTAAATACGTATAAAAATATATATATACAAAATACACATTAAATAATGTAAATTCGCGTCAAAATAAATAAACAAAATGTCAATAAAAGAATGTGTATTTGTATGAAAATAAATATACAAAATACACATAAGATAACATAAATTTGTATAAAACTATATACAAAAAATACACAAAAATAATTTAAATTTGTATGAAAATAAATATACAAAATACACATAAAATTAGGTAAATTTGTATTGAAATACATATACAAAATACACATAAAATACTGTAAATTTGAATGAAAATACATAAACAAATACACATAAAATAGCTTAAATTTGTATAAAGAAATATATACAAAACACAAATAGAATAATGTAAAATCGTATCAAAATAAATACACAGAATATTAATAAAATAATGTAAATTTGTATGAAAATAAAGAAGCAAAATACCCATAAAATAACGCATTTTTTTTTAAATATATATACAAAAATACAGAAAAAATTTATTTGTATTAAAATAAATATACAAAATACACATACAATAAGGTAAATCTGTATTGAAATAGATATGCAAAATACATATAAAACAATGTAAATTTGTTTCAAAATATATATACGAATACACATAAGATAACGTAGATTTGTATAAAAATATATATACAAAATACACGTAAAATGAAGTAAATACGTATAAAAAAATGTATACAAAATACACATAAAATAATGTAAATTTGTATCAAAATAAATAAACAAAATACCAATAAAAGAATGTGTATTTGTATAAATATAAATATACAAAATACACATAAAATAACGTAAATTTGTATAAAACTATATACAAAAATACACAGAAGTAATTGAATTCGTATGAAAATAGATATACAAAATACAGATAAAATAAGCTAAATTTGAATTGAAATGTATATACAAAATACATAAAATAATGTAAATTTTTATCAAAATATTTATAAAAATACATATAGTAACGTAAATTTGTTTAAAAATATATAAACAAAATACACATTAAGTAATGTAAATACGTATAAAAAATATGTACAAAATACACATATAATCATGTAGTTCGTATCAAACTAAATAAACAAAATAGCAATAAAATAATGTAAATTTGAATGAGAAAACACATACAAAAACATATAAAATAACGCTAATTTCTATAAAAATATGTCCAAAAATGAACGTAAAATAAATTAACTTTCGATAAAAAAATATATACAAAACACACATTAAATAATGTAAATGCGTACATAAAATAACCTAAATTTGTATAAAACTATATACAGAAATACACAAAAATAATTTAAATTTGTATGAAAAGAAATATACAAAATACACATAAAATTAGGTTAATTTCTATTGAAATACATATACAAAATACACATAAAATAATGTAAATTTGAAAGAAAATATATAAACAAATACACATATAATAACGTAAATTTGTATGAAATATATATAAAAATACACATTAAATAATGTAAATATGTATATAAAAATATATACAAAAAACAAATAAAATAATCTAAAATCGTATCAAAATATATACACAGAATATTAATAAAATAATGTAAATTTGTATGAAAATTAAGATGCAAAATACCTATAAAATAACGCATTTTTTTTAATTATTGATAAAAAAATACACATAAAATATTTGGATTTGTATCAAAATAAATATACAAAATGCACATACAATAAGGTAAATTTGTATTGAAATAAATATGCAAAATACATATAAAATAATGTAAATTTGTTTCAAAATATATATGCGAATACACATAAAATAACGTAGATTTCTATAAAAATACGTATACAAAATACACATAAAATTAAGTAAATACGTATAAAAAAATGTATACAAAATACACATAAAATAATGTAAATTCGTATAAATATAAATAAACAATATAGCAATAAAAGAATGTGTATTTGTATAAATATAAATATACAAAATGCACATAAAATAACGTAAATTTATATAAAACTATATACATAAAATAACGCAAATTTCTATAAAAATATATGTACAAAAATGAATATAAAATAAATTTGAATAAAAATATATATACAAAACACACATTAGATAATGTAAATGATTATAAAAAATATGTATACAAAATACCTATGAAATAATCTAAATTCGTATCGAGTTAAATTAAGAAAATACCAATATAATAATGTAATTTTGGATGAAAATATATATACAAAATACACAAAATAACCTAAATACAAATACAAATATACACATAAAATAATTTAAAATTGAATGAAATAAATATACAAAATAAACATAAAATAAGGTAAATTTGTAAAGAAATATATGAAAAAATACACATAAAATAATATAAATTTGTATGAAAATATATATACAAATACACATTAAATAACATGAATTTGTATATAGTTTGTATCAAAATATATACGAATACACACAATAAAATAACGTAATTTTTTTTATGAAAATGTATATACAAAATACACATAAAATAATGTAAATTTGTATAAAAATATATAAAGAAATACACATAAAATAATGTAAATTAGGATAAAATATATATACAAAATAAACCTTAAATAATGTAAATATGTATAAAAAATATATACAAAATACACATAGAATAATGTTAAATCGTATCAAAATAAATAAATAGAATATCTATAAAATAATGTAAATTTGTATGAAAATAAAGCTGCAAAATATCCATATAATAACGCATATTTGCATAAAAATATATATACAAAAATACATATAAAATAATTAAATTTGTATTAAAATAAATATACAAAATGCACGTACAATAAAGAAAATTTGTATTGAAATAGAATTGCAAAATACACATCAATAATGTAAATTTGTATCAAAATATACATACGAATACTCATAAAATAGAGTAAATTTCTATGAAAATATACATATAAAATAGATATACAAAATACACATATAACTAGTTAAATTTGTATTTAAATACATGTACAAAAAACACATAAAATAATGTAGATTTGTATGAAATGAAAAGAAATACATTTTATATAAAATATATATACAAAATACACATAGAATAATGTAAAATCATACCAAATAAATACACAGAATATCAATAAAATAATGTAAATTTGTATGAAAATAAAGATGCAAAATACCCATAAAATAACACATTTTATAAAATACATACAAAAATACACATAATTAATCAAATTTGTATTAAAATTAATATACAAAATGCACATACAATAATGTAAATTTGTATTGAAAAAATATGCAAAATACACATAAAACAATGTAAATTTGTTTCAAAATATATATAAATATATATAGATTTCTATAGAAATATATATACAAAATACACTTGAAATAATGTAAATACGTATAAAAATATATACAAAATACACATTAAATAATGTTAAATCGTGTCAAAAAAAAAAAAAATATCATGAAAAGAATGTGTATTTGTATGAAAATAGATATACAAAATTATGTAAATAAGTATAAAAATATATATATCAAATACACCTAAAAAATGAAAATTCGTATCAAAATAAATAAACAAAATTCCGATAAAAGAACGTATATTTGTAGGAAAATAAATATACAAAATACACATAAAATTACGAAAATTTGAATAAAAATATATACAAAAAAACAAATAAATAAATTTCAATTTGTTTGAAAATAGATATACAAAATACACATATAATTAGTTAAATTTGTATTTAAATACATGTACAAAATACACATAAAATAATGTAAATTTGTATGAAATGAAAACAAATTCACATAAAATAACGTACATTTGTATAAAATAGATATACAAAATATACATAGAATAATGTAAATCGTATCAAAATAAATACACAGAATATCAATAAAATAATGTAATTTTGTATGAAAATAAAGATGCAAAATACCCATAAAATAAAGCATATTTTTTTAAAAATACATATACAAGAATACACATATAATAATTAAATTTGTATTAAAATTAATATTCAAAATGCACGTACAATAAGGGAAATTTGTATTGAAAAAATATACAAAATGCACATAAAACAATGTATATTTGTTTCAAAATATATATACGAATACACATAAAACAACGTATATTTCTATAGAAATATATATAAAAAATACACATGAACTGACGTAAATACGTACAAAAAATATGTATACACAATACACATTAAATAATGTAAATTCGCATGAAAATAGATAAACAAAATATCAATAAAAGAATATGTATTTGTATGAAAATAGATATACAAAATACACATAAAATATTGTAAATTTGTATAAAACTCTATTAAAAAAATACACAAAAATAATTTGAATTTGTATAAAAATATATATACAAAATACACATAAAACTAGTTAAATTTCTATTGAAATACATATACAAAATACACATAAAATAATGTAAATTTGAATGAAATTATATAAACAAATACACTTAAAATAACGTAAATTTGTATGAAATATATATAGAAAATACATTAAATAATGTAAATATGTATAAAAAATATATACAAAACACAAATAGAATAATGTAAAATAGTATCAAAATAAATACACAGAATATTAATAAAATAATGTAAATTTGTATACATTAAGATGTACAAAATACACATAAAATATTTAAATTTGTATTACAATAAATATATAAAATGCACATACAATAAGGTAAATTTGTATTGAAATAGATATGCAAATACATATAAAACAATGTAAATTTGTTTCAAAATATATATACGAATACACATAAAATAACGTAGATTTCTATAAAATATATATATACAAACAAAATACACATAAGATGAAGTAAATACGAATAAAAAATGTATACAAAATACACATAAAATAATGTAAATTCGTATAAATATAAATAAATTAAATAGCAATAAAAGAATGTTTTTGTATAAATATAAATATACAAAATGCACATAAAATAACGTAAATTTATATAAAACTATATACATAAAATAAACAAATTTCTATAAAATATATGTACAAAATGTACATAAAATAAATTTGTATAAAATATATATACAAAACACATTAGATAATGTAAATGAGTATAAAAATATGTATACAAATACCAATGAAATGATCTAAATTTGAATTGAATTAAATTAAGAAAATACCAATATAATAATGTAATTTTGGATGAAATATATATACAAAATACACATAAAATATTTAAATACAAATAAAAATATACACATAAAATAATTTAAAATTGAATGAAATAAATATACAAAATAAAATAAGGTAAATTTGTAATGAAATATATGTAAAAAGACACATAAAATAATAAAAATTTGTATGAAAATATTTATACAAATACACATAAAATAACATGAATTTGTATAAAATTTGTATCAAAATATATACGAATACACACAATAAAATAACGTATTTTTTTTATGAAAGTGTATATACAAAATACACATAAAATAATTTTAATTCGTAGAAAAATATATATACAAAATACACATAAAATAATGTAAATTCGTATAAAATATATATAAAAAATACATATAGAATAATGTAAATTTGATAAAATATATATACAAAAGAACATTAAATAATGTAAATATGTATAAAAAAAATATACAAAATACAAATAGAATAATGTTAAATCGTATCAAAATAAATAAAGAGAATATCAATAAAATAATGTAAATTTGTATGAAAATAAAGATGCAAATTATCCATATAATAACGCATATTTGCATAAAAATATATACAAAAAATACATATAAAATAGTTAAGTTTGTATTAAAATAAATATACAAAATGCACGTACAATAAAGTAAATTTGTATTGAAATAGATATGCAAAACACATCAATAATGTAAATTGTATCAAAATATATATACGAATACTCTTAAAATAGAGTAAATTTCTATGAAAAATATACATACAAAATAGATATACAAAATACACATATAACTAGTTAAATTTGTATTTAAATACATGTACAAAAACACATAAATAATGTAGATTTGTAATAAATGAAAACAAATACATTTTATATAAAATATATATACAAAATACATAGAATAATGTAAAATCATATCAAAATAAATACACAGAATATCAATAAAATAATGTAAATTTTATGAAAATAAAAGATGCAAAATACCCATAAAATAAAGCATATTTTATAAAAATACATATACAAAAATACACATAGATTAATCAAATTTGTATTAAAATTAATATACAAAATGCACATACAATAAGGTAGATTTGTATGAAAAATATGCAAAATACACATAAAACAATGTAAATTTGTTTCAAAATATATATACGAATACACAAAAATAACGCAGATTTCTATAGAAATATATATACAAAATACACTTGAAATAACGTAAATACGTATAAAATATATATACAAAATACACATTAAATAATGTTAATTCGTGTCAAAATAAATAAACAAAAATATCATGAAAAGAATGTGAATTTGTATGAAAATAGATATACAAAATACTCATAAAATAACCTAAATTTGTATAAAACTATAAACAAAAATACACAAAATAATTTAAACTTGCATGTAAATAAATATACAAAAACATATAAAATAGGTAAATTTGTATTGAAATACATATACAAAATACACATAAAATAATGTAAATTTGAATGAAAATATATAAACATATAGACTTAAAATAACGTAAATTTGTATCAAATATATATACAAAAACACATGAAATAATGTAAATTTGTATAAAAATATTTATACAAATACACATATAATAATGTAAATTTGTATGAAAATATATTAACAAAATACATTAAATAATGTAAATACGTATGAAAATTAAATATGCAAAATACCCATATAATCATGTAATTGTATCAAAATAAATAAACAAAATACCAATAAAATAATATAAATTTGTATGAGTAAACGTTAATATGTTGTATATTTTTTCAATACAAATTTACCTTATTATATATGCATTTTGTATATTAATTTTAATACAAATTTAATTATCTGATGGTTATTTTTGTATCTGTATTTTATAAACATATGCTTTATTTTTTGGTATTTTGCATCTTTATTTTCATATAAATTTACATTATTTTATTGATATTCTGCTCATTCATTTTGATACGAATTGACATTATTCTATGTAATATATTTATATATTTTTCATACAAATTTACGTTATTTTATGTGTAAAAATATGTACAAAATACACATATAATCGATGTAATTCGTATCAAAATAAATTAACAAAATACCAATAAAATAATATAAATTTGTATGAGTAAACGTGTATGTTGCATATTTTTTTCAATAAAAATTTACCTTTATTATATAATGCATTTTGTATATTAATTTTAATACAAATTTTATTATTCGATGTGTATTTTGTATCCATTTTTATTAATGCTTTATTTTTGGAGTATTTTTTCCATCTTTATTTTCATACAAATTTACATTATTTTATTGATATTCTGCTCATTCATTTTGGATACGAATTGACATTATCCTATGTATTTTGTATATATTTTTCACAAATTTACGTTATTTTATGAGTATTTGTTTATATATTTTGGACACAAATTCTAATATTTTTATGGGTATTTTGTAAATATATTTCAAAAGAAATTTACTTGGTTTTATTTATTTTTTGTATATCTATTTTCATACAAACTCAAATTATTTCTATGTTTTTTTGTATATATTTTAGTACAAAATTTAGTTATGTTATGTGTATTTTGTAAATTTATTTTCAATCAAATATATATTTTTTTATTTGTGTTTTGTTGATTTATATTCATACGAATTTACATTATTTTATATGTACTTTTGTATATATATTTTTTTATACGCATTTACATTATTTAATATTTATTTTGAATAGATATTTTTATACAAATTCATGGTATTTTATGTGTATTTGTATATATATTTTCATATAAATTTACATTATTTTATGTGTATTTTGTACATATATTTCATTACAAAATCACCTTATTTATAAGTTTATTTTAACAATGTGTATTTTGTATTATGTTATATTTATCCAAATACATATTCTTTTATTGAGTATTTTATTTATTTATTTTAATTGAATTTGTATTATTTTATGTGTATTTAACTATACATTTTTTTATATGTATTTACTTATTCTTAAGTGTATTTTGTATATATATATTTATAGAAATTCATGTTTTTTTATTTGTATTCGTATATATATTTGAAACAAATTACATTGTTTTTATATATATTTTTGCATATCTTTCTTCAATACAAATTTACCTTTTTATATTACGTATTGTATATTATTTCAATGCAAATTTAAATATTTGTATTTTGGTATATATATTTTATAAGATTACGAAAATTTGAATTTGGCTATACAAAATATATAACAAAAAATAAATTTATATTTGAATGAATATGAATATACAAAATACATATATATTAGTTAACCAGGCTTAAAATACATGTACAATAAACAAAATAATGTAAATTTGTATGAAATGAAAAGAAAAATTCACATAAATGGCGTCCAAAATAAATAAACAAAATATCGATAAAAAGAATGTATTTGTATGAAAATATGGCTACACAAATACACATAAAATAAATCAAATATGTATCAAACTATATACAAAAATACACAAAATATTTTTAAATTTGTATGAAAAATAAATATACAAATACATATAAAATTAGGTAAATTTGTATTGAAATACATACACAAAATACATATAAAACAATGTAAATTTTAATTAAAAATTAAAAATACACTTAAAATAACGTAGATTTTATAATGAAATATGTACAAAACACAAATAGAATAATGTAAAATCGTATCAAAATAAATACACAGAATATTAATAAAATAATGTAAATTTGTATGAAAATAAAGAAGCAAAATACCCATAAAATAACGCATTTTTTTTATTTATAAAAATATATATACCAAAATACATCAAAAATTAAATTTGTATTAAAATAAATATTCAAAAACACATATAATAAGGTAAATTTGTATTGAAATAGATATCCAAATACATATAAAACAATGTAAATTTGTTTCAAAATATATATACGAATACACATAAAATAACGTAGATTTCTATAAAAATATATATACAAAATACACATAAAATGAAGTAAATACGTATAAAAAAATGTATACAAAAAACACAAAATAATATAAATTCGTATCAAAATAAATAAACAAAATACCAATAAAAGAATGTGTATTTGTATAAATATAAATATACAAAATACACATAAAATAACGTAAATTTATATAAAACTATTTACAATAATACACAGAAGTAATTAGTTTTGTATGAAAATATATACAAAATACACACAAAATAAGCTAAATTTGAATTGAAATATATATACAAAATACATGAAATAAAGTAAATTTGTATCAAAATATTTATACAAATACACATATAATAACGTAAATTTGTATGAAAGTATATAAACAAAATACACATTAAATAATGTAAATACGTATAAAAAATATGTACAAAATACACATATAATCATGTAATTCGTATCAAAATAAATTAACAAAATACCAATAAAATAATATAAATTTGAATGAGTAAACGTGTATGTTGCATATTTTTTCAATACAAATTTACCTTATTATATACGCATTTTGTATATTAATTTTAATACAAATTTAACTATTCGATGTATATTTTTGTATCTCTATTTTTATAAACAAATGCTTTATTTTTTGGGTATTTTGCATCTTTATTTTCATACAAATTTACATTATTTTATTGATATTCTTCTCATTCATTTTGATACGAATTGACATTATTCTATGTGTATTTTGTATATATTTTTCATACAAATTTACGTTATTTTATGTGTATTTGCTTATAATATTTTGACACATATTTACAATATTTTATGGGTATTTTGTATATACATTTCAAAAGAAATTTACCTAGTTTTATGTGTATTTTCTATATCTATTTTCATACAAACTCAAATTATTTCTATGTATTTTTGTATATATTTTAATACAAATTTTAGTTATGTTATGTGTATTTTGTAAATTTATTTTCATTAAAATTTATATTATTTTTTTGGTGTTTTGTTGATTTATATTGATACGAATTTACATTATTTTATATGTACTTTGTATAGATATTTTTATACGCTTTTACATTATTTAATATATATTTTGAATATATATTTTTATACAAATTCATGGTATTTTATGTGTATTTGTATATATATTTTAATATAAATTTACATTATTTTATGTGTATTTTGTACATATATTTTTTTACAAATCTACCTTATTTTATGTTTATTTTGTATGTATATTTTGTATATTTATATTTATCCAAATACACATTCTTTTATTGGTATTTTGTTTATTTATTTTAATTCGAATTTACATTATTTTATGTGTATTTTGTATACATTTTTTTATACGTATTTACTTAATTTTAAGTGTATTTAGTATATATATTTTTATAGAAATCGTTTTTTATTTCAGGCCTGTATATATATATTTTGAAACAAATTTACATTGTTTTATATGTATTTTGCATATTTCTTTCAATACAAATTAATTTATTATGTGCATTTTGTATATTTATTTCAATGCAAATTTAAATATTTTATGTGTATTTTGGTATATATATTTTATAAGATTACGAAAATTTGAATAAAATATATACAAAAAACAAAAAATAAATTTCAATTTGTATGAAAATAGATATACAATGGGTTAATACACATATAATAGTTAAATTTGTATTTAAATATGTACAAAATATTATAAAATAATGTAAATTTGTATGAAATGAAAACAAATTCACATAAAATTCGCGTCAAAATAAATAAACAAAATATCAATAAAAGAATGTGTATTTGTATGAAAATAGATATACAAAATACACATAAAATAACCTAAATTTGTATCAAACTATATACAAAAATAAAATTTTTTTTTTTAAATTTGTATGAAAATAAATATACAAAATACACATAAAATTAGGTAAATTTGTATTGAAATACATACACAAAATACACATAAAATAATGTAAATTTGAATGAAAATACATAAACAAATACACTTAAAATAACGTAAATTTGTATAAAAAAATATGTACAAAACACAAATAGAATAATGTAAAATCGTATCAAAATAAATACACAGAATATTAATAAAATAATGTAAATTTGTATGAAAGTAAAGAAGAAAAATACCCATAAAATAACGCATTTTTTTTATTTATAAAAATATATATACCAAAATACACATCAAAAAATTAAATTTGTATTAAAATAAATATACAAAAAACACATACAATAAGGTAAATTTGTATTGAAATAGATATGCAAAATACATATAAAACCATGTAAATTTGTTTCAAAATATATATACGAACTAACATAAAATAACGCAGATTTCTATAAAAATATATATACAAAATACTCATAAAATGAAGCAAATACGTATAAAAAAATGTATACAAAATACACATTAAATAATGTAAATTCGTATCAAAATAAATAAACAAAATGCCAATAAAAGAATGTGTATTTGTATAAATATAAATATACAAAATACACATAAAATAACGTAAATTTATATAAAATTATATACAAAAATACACAGAAGTAATTAAATTTGTATGAAAATATATACAACATACACACAAAATAACCTACATTTAAATTGAAATATATATATAAAATACACATATTTTGCATATCTATTTTCAAACAAATTTAAATTATTTTTGTGTAATTTACATTGTATTTTGCATATCTATTTCCAATGGGCCGACAGGATTTACCTTTTATTGTATGTGTATTTTGTATATTTATTTTAATACAAATTAATTTTTTCATGTGTATTTTGGTATATATATTTTATAAAAAATGCGTTATTTAATGGGTATTTTGCATCTTTATTTTCATCACAAATTTTAAACTGTTTTATTAATATTCTGTGTATTTATTTTGGATACGATTTACATTATTCTATTTGTGTTTTTGTATATATTTTTATACATATTTACATTATTTAATGTATTTTGTATATTTTTAAAAATGAATTTACGTTATTTTATGCCGCATTCGTTAAAAATATTTTGATACAAATTTGCATTATTTTATGTATTTTGTATATATATTTCAATACAAATTTAGTTTATTTTATGTGTATTTTGTATATTTTAAAACCTATTTTCATTCGTATCAAAATAAATAAACAAAATAGCAATAAAATAATGTAAATTTGTATGAGAAAACATATACAAATATACATGAATTAACGCAAATTTCTATAAAAATATATGTACAAAAATGCACATAAAATAAAGTAAATTTGCAAAAAAATAAATATACAAAACACACACTAAATAATGTAAATGCGTACATAAAATAACCTAAATTTGTATAAACTATATAGAAAAATACACAAAAATAATTAAAATTTTTTGAAAAGAAATATACAAAATACATATAAAATTAGGTAAATTTGTATTGAAATACATATACAAAATACACATCAAATAATGTAAATTTGAATGAAAATATATAAACAAATACACTTAAAATAACGTAAATTTGTATAAAATATATATGCAAGATTCACATTAAATAATGTAAATGTGTGTAAAAAAAATATAAAAAAAAACAAATAGAATAATGTAAAATCGTATCAAAATAAATACACAAAATATCAATAAAATAATGTAAATTTGTATGAAAATAAAGATGCAAAATTAAAATTATCGCATTTTTATAAAATATATTTACCAAAATACACATAAAATATTTAAATTTGTATTGAAATAAATATACAAAATGCATATACAGTAAGGTAAATTTGTATTGAAAGAGATATTCAAAAATACATATAAAACAATGTAAATTTGTTTCAAAATATATATACGAATACACATAAAATAAAGTAGATTTCTATAGAAATATATATACAAAATACATATGAAATTATGTAAATACGTATAAAAATATATATACAAAATACATATCAAATAATGTAAATTCGTGTCAAAATAAATAAACAAAATATCATGAAAAGAATGTGTATTTGTATGAAAATAGATAATAGATAATAAATTTGTATAAAATATATATGCAAGATACACATTAAATAATGTAAATATGTATAAAAAAGTATATACAAAAAACAAATAGAATAATGTAACATCGTATCAAAATAAATACACCGAATATTAATAAAATAATGTAAATTTGTATGAAAATAAAGATGCAAAATTACCATAAAATAGCGCATTTCTTATAAAAATATATATACCAAAATACACATAAAATATTTAAATTTGCATTGAAATAAATATACAAAATGCACATACAATAAGGTAAATTTGTATTGAAAGAGATATGCAAAAATACATATAAAACAATGTAAATTTGTTTCAAAATATATATACGAATACAAATAAAAAAACGTAGATTTCTATAAAAATATATATACAAAATACACATAAAATTAAGTAAATACGTATAAAAAAATGTATACAAAATACACATAAAATAATGTAATTTCGAATTAAAATAAATGTAAATTTGAATGAAAATATAAAAACAAATACACTTAAAATAACGTAAATTTGTATAAAATATATATGCAAGATACACATTAAATAATGTAAATGTGTATAAAAAAATATATACAAAAACAAATAGAATAATGTAAATTCGTATCAAAATAAATACAGAATATCAATAAAATAATGTAAATTTGTATGAAAAATAAAGATGCAAAATTCTAAAACTTTCGCATTTTTATAAAAATATATATACCAAAATACACATAAAATATTTAAATTTGTATTAAAATAAATATACAAAATGCATATACAGTAAGGTAAATTTATTAAAAGAGATATTCAAAATACATATAAAACAATGTAAATTTGTTTCAAAATATATATACGAATACACATAAAATAAAGTAGATTTCTATAGAAATATATATACAAAATACATATGAAATTATGTAAATACGTATAAAAATATATATACAAAATACATATAAAATAATTTAAATTATTTTCAAAATAAATAAAAAAAATATAATTAAAATAATTTTTATTTTTATTAAAATATATAATAGATAATAAATTTTTATAAAATATATATGCAAGATACTATTAAATAATGTAAATATGTATAAAAAGTATTTACAAAAACAAATAGAATAATGTAAATTGTATCAAAATAAATACACCGAATATTAATAAAATAATGTAAATTTGTATGAAAATAAAGATGCAAAACTCTATAAAATAGCGCATTTTATAAAAATATATATACCAAAATACACATAAAATATTTAAATTTGTATTGAAATAAATATACAAAAATGCACATACAATAAGGTATATTTGTATTGAAAGAGATATGAAAAAATACATATAAAACAATGTAAATTTGTTTCAAAATATATATACGAATACAAATAAAAAACATAGATTTCTATAAAAATATATATGCAAAATACACATAAAATTAAGCAAATACGTATAAAAAAATGTATACAAAATACACAGAAAATAATGTAAAATAGAATAAAAATAAAAAAACAAAATACCAATAAAAGAATGTGTATTTGATAAATATAAATATACAAAATACATATACAAAATAAACATAAAATATGGTAGATTTGTAATAAAATATATGTACAAAAACACATAAAATAATGTAAATTTATATGAAAATATATATACAAATACACATAAAATACTATGAGTTTGTATAAAAAATATATATTCAAAATAAATATTAAATAATGTAAAAGTGTATAAAATATATATACAAAGTACATATAAAATAATGTAAATTGCATCAATATAAATCAACAAAACACTAATAAATAAATATATATATATATATATATATATATATATATATATATATATATATATATATATATATATATATATATATATATATATATATATATATATATATATATATATATATATATGAATGAAAATAAATTTACAAAATACATGTTCATAACATAACTAAAATTTGTATTAAAATATATACAAAAATACATAGAAATAATTTGAGTTTGTATGAAAATAGATATACAAAATACACATAAAACTAGGTAAATTTCTTTTGAAATGTATAAACAAAATTGCCATGAAATATTGTAAATTTGTGTCAAAATATATAAACAAATACATATAAAATAACGTAAATTTGTATGATATATACAAAAATACACATAGAATAATGTCAATTGCATCAAATGAATGAGCAGAATATTTAATAAATAATGTATTTTTGTATGAAAATAAAGATGCAAAATACCCAAAAATAAAAGTATATGTTTATAAAAATATAGATACAAAATACATATCGAATAATTATATTTGTATTAAAATTAATATACAAAATGCGTATATATTAAGGTAAAATTTGTATTGAAAAAATATGCAACATATCACGTTTACTCATACAAATTTACCTTATTGTATGTGCATTTTGTATATTTATTTCAATACAAATTTAAATATTTTATGTGTATTTTGGTATATATTTTTATAAGAAATTACATTATTTTATGGGAATTTTGCATCTTTATTTTCATACAAATTTACATTATTTTATTAATATTCGGTGTATCTATTTTGATACGATGTTACATTATTCTATTTGTTTTTTGTATATACTTTTTTATACATATTTACATTATTTAATGTGAATCTTGCATATATATTTTATACAAATTTATTATGTATTATCTATTTTCATACAAATACACATTCTTTTCATGATATTTTGTTGATTTATTTTGACACGAATTTACATTATTTGATATGTATTTTGTATATATATTTTTATATTTATTTATATAATTTCATATGTATTTTGTAAATATATTTCTATAGAAATCTACTTTATTTTATGTGTATTCGTATATATATTTTGAAACAAATTTACATTGTTTTATATGTGTTTTTGAATATCTCTTTAAATACAAATTTACCTTACTGTATATGCATTTTGTATATTTATTTCAATACAAATTTAAATATTTTATGTGTATTTTGGTATATAATTTTTTTTTTTAAAAATGCGATAATTTTTGGGAATTTTGTATCTTTATTTTCGTACAAATTTACATTATTTTATTGATATTCTGTGTATTTATTTTGATACGATTTTACATTATTCTATTTGTTTTTTGTATATATATTTCTTATACATATTTACATTATTTAATGTGTATCTTGCATATATATTTTATACAAATTTACGTTATTTTAAGTGTATTTGTTTATATATTTTCATTCAAATTTACATTATTTGATGTGTATTTTGAATATGTATTTCAATACAAATTTACCTAATTTTATGTGTATTTTGTATATTTCTTTTCAAACAAATTTAAATTAGTTTTGTGTATTTTTGTATATAGTTTTATACAAATTTAGGTTATTTTATGTAGCATTTACATTATTTAGTGTGTGTTTTGTATATATATTTTTTTGCAACATATTTTTGTACATATATTTTTATAGAAATTTGCGTTATTTGTATATGTTTTCTCATACAAATTTATATAAAAATAAGTAAATACGTATAAAAAATGTATACAAAATAAATAATTAGTATCAAAAAGTAAATATATATATATATATATATATATATATATATATATATATATATATATATATATATATATATATATATATATATATATATATATATATATATATATATATATATATATATATATATATATATATATATATATATATATATATACAAAATACACATTAAATAATATAAATTTGTTTAAAACTATACAAAATACAAATGAAATGATGTAAATACATATAAAATATAGATACAAAATTCACATTAAATAATGTAAATTCGTCAAAATAAATAAACAAAATATCAATAAAAGAATGTGTGTTTGTGTGAAAATATACAAAATACACATAAAATAACCTAAATTTGTATCAAACTATATACAAAATACACAAAATATTTTAAATTTTATGAAAATAAATATACAAAATACATAAAATTAGGTAAATTTTGAAATACATACAAAAATACATAAAAATGTAAATTTGAATGATACATTATCAAATACACTTAAAATAACGTAAATTTGTATAAAAATATGTACAAAACACAAATGAATAATGTATAATCGTATCAAAATAAATACACAGAATATTAATAAAATAATGTAAATTTGTGTGAAAATAAAGAAGCAAAATACCCATAAAATAACGCATTTTTTTATTAAAAAAATATATATACCAAAATACACATCAAAAATTAAATTTGTATTAAAATAAATATACAAAAAACACATACAATAAGGTAAATTTGTATTGAATAGATATGCAAAATACATATAAACAATGTAAATTTGTTTCAAAATATATATACGAATACACATAAAATAACGTAGATTTCTATAAAATATATATACAAAATACACATAAAATGAATGAATACGTATAAAAAAATGTATACAAAATACACATAAAATAATGTAAATTCGTATCAAAATAAATAAACAAAATACCAATAAAAAGAATGTGTATTTGTATAAATATAATTATTCAAAAATCACATAAAACAACGTAAATTTATATAAAACTATATACAAAAATACATAGAAGTAATTAAATTTGTATGAAAATATATACAAAATAAACACAAAATAAGCTAAATTTGAAATGAAATATATATACAAAATACATGAAATAAAGTAAATTTGTATCAAAATATTTATACAAATACACATATAATAACGTAAATTTGTATGAAAATATATAAACAAAATACACATTAAATAATGTAAATACGTATAAAAAAATATGTACAAAATACACATATAATCATGTAATTCGTATCAAAATAAATAAACAAAATACCAATAAATAATATAAATTTGTATGAGTAAACGTGTATATTACATATTTTTTCAATACAAATTTACTTTATTATATACGCATTTTGTATATTAATTTTAATACAAATTTAATTATTCGATGTGTATTTTTGTATCTGTATTTTTATAAACATATGCTTTATTTTTTGGGTATTTTGCATCTTTATTTTCATACAAATTTACATTATTTTATTGATATTCTGCTCATTCATTTTGATACGAATTGACATTATTCTATGTGTATTTTGTATATATTTTTCATACAAATTTACGTTATTTTATGTGTATTTGTTTATATATTTTGACACAAATTTACAATATTTTATGGGTATTTTGTATATACATTTCAAAAGAATTTTACCTAGTTTTATGTGTATTTTGTATATCTATTTTCATACAAACTCAAATTATTTCTATGTATTTTTGTATATATTTTAATACAAATTATTGTTATGTTATGTGTATTTTGTAAATTTATTTTCATTCAAATATATTTTATTTTATTGGTGTTTTGTTGATTCATATTGATACGAATTTACATTATTTTATATGTACGTTGTATATATATATTTATACGCTTTTACATTATTTAATATTTATTTTGAATATAAATTTTTATACAAATTCATGGTATTTTATGTGTATTTGTATATATATTTTCAAATAAATTTACATTAATTTATGTGAATTTTGTACATATATTTTATTACAAATCTACTTTATTTTATGTTTATTTTGTATGTGTATTTTGTATACAAATTTACCTTATTATATACGCATTTTGTATATTAATTTTAGTACAAATTTAATTATTCGATGTGTATTTTTGTATCTTTATTTTTATAAACATATGCTTTATTTTGTGGGTAGTTTGCATCTTTATTTTCATACAAATTTACATTATTTTATTGATATTCGGCTCATTCATTTTGATACGAATTGACATTATTCTATGTGTATTTGTATATATTTTTCATACAAATGTACGTTATTTTATGTGTATTTGTTTATATATTTTGACACAAATTTACAATATTTTATGGGTATTTTGTATATACATTTCAAAAGAAATTTACCTAGTTGTATGTGTATTTTGTATATCTATTTTCATACAAACTCAAATTATTTCTATGTATTTTTGTATATAATTTAATACAAATTTTAGTTATGTTATTTGTATTTTGTAAATTTATTTTCATTCAAATATATTTTATTTTATTGGTGTTTTGTTGATTTATATTGATACGAATTTACATTATTTTATATGTACTTTGTATATATATATATATATATATATATATATATATATATATATATATATATATATATATATATATATATATATATATATATATATATATATATATATATATATATATATATATATATATTTTTATAGTCTGTTAAATAATTTATTATTTATTTTGTATATATATTTTTATACAAAATCATGGTATTTTATGTGTAGTTGTATATATTTTCAAATAAATTTACATTATTTTATGTGTATTTTGTACATATATTTTATTACAAATCTACCTTATTTTATGTTTATTTTGCATGTGTATTTTGTATATTTACATTTATCCAAATACACATTCTTTTATTGGTATTTTGTTTATTTATTTTAATTCGAAATTACATTATTTTATGTGTATTTTGTATACATTTTTTTATACGTATTTACTTCATTTTATGTGTATTTTGTATATATATTTTTATAGAAGTCTACGTTTTTTTTTATTTGTATTCGTATATATATTTTGAAACAAATTTACTTTGTTTTATATGTATTTTTGCATATCTCTTTCAATACAAATTTACCTTATTGTATGTGCATTTTGTATATTTATTTCAATGCAAATTTAAATATTTCATGTGTATTTTGGTATATATATTTTTATAAGAAATGCGCTATTTTATGGTAATTTTTCATCTTTATTTTAATACAAATTTACATTATTTTATTAATATTCGGTGTATTTATTTTGATACGATGTTACATTATTCTATTTGTTTTTTGTATAAACTTTTTTATACATATATACATTATTTAATGTGTGTCTTGCATATATATTTTATACAAATTTATTATCTATTATCTATTTTCATACAAATACACATTCTTTTCATGATATTTTGTTTATTTATTTTGACACGAATTTACATTATTTGATATGTATTTTGTATATATATTTTTATACGTATTTACATAATTTCATATGTATTTTGTATATATATTTCTATAGAAATCTACTTTATTTTATGTTTATTCGTATATATATTTTGAAACAGATTTACATTGTTTTATATGTATTTTTGAATATCTCTTTCAATACAAATTTACCTTACTGTATATGCATTTTGTATATTTATTTCAATGCAAATTTAAGTATATTATGTGTATTTTGGTTAATATATTTTTTTTAAAAAATGCGATCATTTTTGGGAATTTTGCATCTTTATTTTCATACAAATTTACATTATTTTATTGATATTCTGTGTATTTATTTTGATACGATTTTACATTATTCTATTTGTTTTTT
The DNA here is from genome assembly GCF_024679095.1 of Eriocheir sinensis. Classification (NCBI taxonomy): domain Eukaryota; kingdom Metazoa; phylum Arthropoda; class Malacostraca; order Decapoda; family Varunidae; genus Eriocheir; species Eriocheir sinensis. The sequence goes on along the minus strand of NW_026110308.1, from coordinate 445,666 downwards.
GTATATATTTTTTTATACACATTTACATTATTTAATGTGTATCTTGCATATATATTTTATACAAATTTACGTTATTTTAAGTGTATTTGTTTATATATTTTCATTCAAATTTACATTATTTGATGTGTATTTTGTATATGTATTTCAATACAAATTTACCTAATTTTATATGTATTTTGTATATTTCTTTTCAAACAAATTTAAATTATTTTTGTGTATTTTTGTATATAGTTTTATACAAATTTTGGTTATTTTATGTACGCATTTACATTATTTAGTGTGTGTTTTGTATATATATTATTATGCAAATTTACTTTATTTTATGTGCATTTTTGTACATATATTTTTATAGAGATTTGCGTTATTTGTATATGTTTTCTCATACAAATTTACATTATTTTATTGCTATTTTGTTTATTTATTTTGATACGAGTTACATGATTATATGTGTATTTTGTACATATTTTTTATACGTATTTACATTACTTAATGTGTATTTTGTTTATATATTTTTAAACAAATCTACGTTATTATATGTATTTGTATAAATATTTTGATACAGATTTACATTATTTTATGTATTTTGTATGTACATTTCAATTCAAATTTAGCTTATTTTAGCTGTACTTTATATACATATTTTCATACAAATTTAATTACTTCTGTGTATTTTTGTATATAGTTTTATACAAATTTACGATATTTTTTGTGTATTTTGTATATTTATATTTATACAAATACACATTCTTTTACTGGTATTTTGTTTATTTATTTTGATACGATTTTTATGTGTATTTTGTATTCATTTTTTTATACGTATTTACCTCATTTTATGTGTATTTTGTATATATTTTTATAGAAATCTACGTTATTTTATGTGTATTCGTATATATATTTTGAAACAAATTTACATTGTTTTATATGTATTTTTGAATATCTCTTTCAATACAAATTTACCTCTCCATATATACCAAAATACACATAAAAAAATTAAATTTGTATTAAAATAAATATTTAAAAAACACATACAATAAGGTAAATTTGTATTGAAATAGATATGCAAAATATATATAAAACGTGTATATTGCATATTTTTTCAATACAAATTTACTTTATTATATACGCATTTTGTATATTAATTTTAATACAAATTTAATTATTCGATGTGTATTTTTGTATCTGTATTTTTATAAACATATGCTTTATTTTTTTGGGTATTTTGCATCTTTATTTTCATACAAATTTACATTATTTTATTGATATTCTGCTCATTCATTTTGATACGAATTGACATTATTCTATGTGTATTTTGTATATATTTTTCATACAAATTTACGTTATTTTATGTGTATTTGTTTATATATTTTGACACAAATTTACAATATTTTATGGGTATTTTGTATATACATTTCAAAAGAATTTTACCTAGTTTTATGTGTATTTTGTATATCTATTTTCATACAAACTCAAATTATTTCTATGTATTTTTGTATATATTTTAATACAAATTATTGTTATGTTATGTGTATTTTGTAAATTTATTTTCATTCAAATATATTTTATTTTATTGGTGTTTTGTTGATTTATATTGATACGAATTTACTTTATTTTATATGTACGTTGTATATATATATTTATACGCTTTTACATTATTTAATATTTATTTTGAATATAAATTTTTATACAAATTCATGGTATTTTATGTGTATTTGTATATATATTTTCAAATAAATTTACATTAATTTATGTGAATTTTGTACATATATTTTATTACAAATCTACTTTATTTTATGTTTATTTTGTATGTGTATTTTGTATACAAATTTACCTTATTATATACGCATTTTGTATATTAATTTTAGTACAAATTTAATTATTTGATGTGTATTTTTGTATCTTTATTTTTATAAACATATGCTTTATTTTGTGGGTAGTTTGCATCTTTATTTTCATACAAATTTACATTATTTTATTGATATTCGGCTCATTCATTTTGATACGAATTGACATTATTCTATGTGTATTTGTATATATTTTTTATACAAATGTACGTTATTTTATGTGTATTTGTTTATATATTTTGACACAAATTTACAATATTTTATGGGTATTTTGTATATACATTTCAAAAGAAATTTACCTAGTTTTATGTGTATTTTGTATATCTATTTTCATACAAACTCAAATTATTTCTATGTATTTTTGTATATAATTTAATACAAATTTTAGTTATGTTATTTGTATTTCGTAAATTTATTTTCATTCAAATATATTTTATTTTATTGGTGTTTTGTTGATTTATATTGATACGAATTTACAATATTTTATATGTACTTTGTATATATATATATATATATATATATATATATATATATATATATATATATATATATATATATATATATATATATATATATATATATATATATATATATATATATATATATATATATATATATATATATATATATATATATATATATATATATATATACGCTTTTACAGTATTTAATATTTATTTTGAATATATATTTTTATACAAATTCATGGTATTTTATGTGTATTTGTATATATATTTTCAAATAAATTTACATTATTTTATGTGTATTTTGTACATATATTTTATTACAAATCTACCTTATTTTATGTTTATTTTGCATGTGTATTTTGTATATTTACATTTATCCAAATACACATTCTTTTATTGGTATTTTGTTTATTTATTTTAATTCGAAATTACATTATTTTATGTGTATTTTGTATACATTTTTTTATACGTATTTACTTCATTTTATGTGATTTTGTATATATATTTTTATAGAAGTCTACGTTTTTTTTTATTTGTATTCGTATATATATTTTGAAACAAATTTACTTTGTTTTATATGTATTTTTGCATATCTCTTTCAATACAAATTTACCTTATTGTATGTGCATTTTGTATATTTATTTCAATGCAAATTTAAATATTTCATGTGTATTTTGGTATATATATTTTTATAAGAAATGCGCTATTTTATGGGAATTTTGCATCTTTATTTTCATACAAATTTACATTATTTTATTAATATTCGGTGTATTTATTTTGATACGATGTTACATTATTCTATTTGTTTTTTGTATAAACTTTTTTATACATATATACATTATTTAATGTGTGTCTTGCATATATATTTTATACAAATTTATTATCTATTATCAATTTTCATACAAATACACATTCTTTTCATGATATTTTGTTTATTTATTTTGACACGAATTTACATTATTTGATATGTATTTTGTATATATATTTTTATACGTATTTACATAATTTCATATGTATTTTGTATATATATTTCTATAGAAATCTACTTTATTTTATATTTATTCGTATATATATTTTGAAACAGATTTACATTGTTTTATATGTATTTTTGAATATCTCTTTCAATACAAATTTACCTTACTGTATATGCATTTTGTATATTTATTTCAATGCAAATTTAAGTATATTATGTGTATTTTGGTTAATATATTTTTTTTTAAAAATGCGATCATTTTTGGGAATTTTGCATCTTTATTTTCATACAAATTTACATTATTTTATTGATATTCTGTGTATTTATTTTGATACGATTTTACATTATTCTATTTGTTTTTTGTATATTTTTTTTATACACATTTACATTATTTAATGTGTATCTTGCATATATATTTTATACAAATTTACGTTATTTTAAGTGTATTTGTTTATATATTTTCATTCAAATTTACATTATTTGATGTGTATTTTGTATATGTATTTCATTACAAATTTACCTAATTTTATGTGTATTTTGTATATTTCTTTTCAAACAAATTTAAATTATTTTTGTGTATTTTTGTATATAGTTTTATACAAATTTTGGTTATTTTATGTACGCATTTACATTAATTAATGTGTGTTGTGTATATATATTTTTATGCAAATTTACTTTATTTTATGTGCATTTTTGTACATATATTTTTATAGAGATTTGCGTTATTTGTATATGTTTTCTCATACAAATTTACATTATTTTATTGCTATTTTGTTTATTTATTTTGATACGAGTTACATGATTATATGTGTATTTTGTACATATTTTTTATACGTATTTACATTACTTAATGTGTATTTTGTTTATATATTTTTAAACAAATCTACGTTATTATATGTATTTGTATAAATATTTTGATACAGATTTACATTATTTTATGTATTTTGTATGTACATTTCAATTCAAATTTAGCTTATTTTAGCTGTACTTTATATACATATTTTCATACAAATTTAATTACTTCTGTGTATTTTTGTATATAGTTTTATACAAATTTACGATATTTTTTGTGTATTTTGTATATTTATATTTATACAAATAAACATTCTTTTACTGGTATTTTGTTTATTTATTTTGATACGATTTTTATGTGTATTTTGTATTCATTTTTTTAATACGTATTTACCTCATTTTATGTGTATTTTGTATATATTTTTATAGAAATCTACGTTATTTTATGTGTATTCGTATATATATTTTGAAACAAATTTACATTGTTTTATATGTATTTTTGAATATCTCTTTCAATACAAATTTACCTCTCCATATATACCAAAATACACATAAAAAAATTAAATTTGTATTAAAATAAATATTTAAAAAACACATACAATAAGGTAAATTTGTATTGAAATAGATATGCAAAATATATATAAAACAATGTAAATTTGTTTCAAAATATATATACGAATACACATAAAATAACGTAGATTTCTATAAAAATATATATACAAAATACACATAAAATGAAGTAAATACGTATAAAAAAATGTTTACAAAAAACACATAAAATAATGTAAATTCGCATCAAAATAGATATACAAAATACCAATAAAAGAATGTGTATTTGTATAAATATAAATATTCAAAATACACATAAAATAACGTAAATTTATATAAAACTATATACAAAAATACACAGAAGTATTTTAATTTGTATGAAAATAGATATACAAAATAACGTAAATTCGTTTCAAATTCAATAAACAAAATTCAGATTTTATAAAAATAATATAAAATCAGATTATCAGATTTTGTATATCTATTTTCATACCAACTCAAATTATTTCTATGTGTTTTTGTATATATTTTAATACAAATTTTAGTTATGTTATGTGTATTTTGTAATTTTATTTCCATTCAAATATATATTATTTTATTGGTGTTTTGTTGATTTATATTGATACGAATTTACATTATTTTATATGTACTTTGTATATATATTTTTATACGCTTGTACATTATTTAATATTTATTTTGAATATATATTTTTATACAAGCTCATGGTATTTTATGTGTATTTGTATATATATTTTCATATAAATTTACATTATTTTATGTGTATTTTGTACATATATTTTATTACAAATCTACCTTATTTTATGTTTATTTTGTATATGTATTTTGTATATTTATATTTATCCAAATACACATTCTTTTATTGGTATTTTGTTTATTTATTTTAAATCGAATTTACATTATTTTATGTGTATTTTGTATACATTTTTTTTATACGTATTTACTTCATTTTATGTGTATTTTGTATATATATTTTTATAGAAATCTACGTTTTTTTATTTGTATTCGTATATATATTTTGAAACAAATTTACATTGTTTTATATGTATTTTTGCATATCTCTTTCAATACAAATTTACCTTATTGTATGTGCATTTTGTATATTTATTTCAATACAAATTTAAATATTTTATGTGTATTTTGGTATATATATTTTTATAAGAAATGCGCTATTTTATGGGAATTTTGCATCTTTATTTTCATACAAATTTACATTATTTTATTAATATTCGGTGTATTTATTTTGATACGAATTTACATTATTCTATTTGTTTTTTGTATATATTTTTTATACATATTTACATTATTTAATGAGTATCTTGCATATATATTTTATACAAATTTATTATCTATTATCTATTTTTATACAAATACACATTCTTTTCATGATATTTTGTTTATTTATGTTGACACGAATTTACATTATTTGATATGTATTTTGTATATATATTTTAATACGTATTTACATAATTTCATATGTATTTGTATATATATTTCTATAGAAATCTACTTTATTTTATGTGTATTCGTATATATATTTTGAAACAAATTGACATTGTTTTATATGTATTTTTGAATATCTCTCCTAATACAAATTTACATTACTGTATATGCATTTTGTATATTTATTTCAATACAAATTTAAATATTTTATGTGTATTTTGGTATATATATTTTTATAAAAAATGCGATAATTTTTGGAATTTTGCATCTTTATTTTCTTACAAATTTACATTATTTTAATGATATTCTGTTTATTTATTTTGATACGATTTTACATTATTCTATTTATTTTTTGTATATATTTTTTTTATACACATTTACATTATTTAATATGTATCTTGCATATATATTTTATACAAATTTACGTTATTTTAAGTGTATTTGTTTTTCAATTTTCATTCAAATTTTCATTTATTTTAATTCGAAATTACATTATTTTATGTGTATTTTGTATACATTTTTTTATACGTATTTACTTAATTTTATGTGTATTTAGTATATATATATTTTTTTAGAAATCTATGTTTTTTTATTTGTATTCGTATATATATTTTGAAACAAATTTACATTGTTTTATATGTATTTTTGCATATCTCTTTCAATACAAATTTACCTTATTGTATATGCATTTTGTATATTTATTTCAATGCAAATTTAAATATTTTATGTGTATTTTGGTATATATATTTTTATAAGAAATGCGCTATTTTATGGGAATTTTGCATCTTTATTTTCATTCAAATTTACATTATTTTATTAATATTCTGTGTATTTATTTTGATACGATGTTACATTATTCTATTTGTTTTTTGTATATACTTTTTTATACATATTTACATTATTTAATGTGTATCTTGCATATATATTTTATACAAATTTATTATCTTCTTTCTATTTTTAAACAAATACACATTCTTTTCATGATATTTTGTTTATTTATTTTGACACGAATTTACATTATTTGATATGTATTTTGTATATATATTTTTATACTTATTTACATAATTTAATATGTTTTTTTTATATATATATATATATATATATATATATATATATATATATATATATATATATATATATATATATATATATATATATATATATATATATATATATATATATATATATATATATATATATATATATATATATATATATATATATATATATATATATATATATATATATATATATATATAGAAATCTACTTTATTTTATGTGTATTCGTATATATTTTGAAACAAATTTATATTGTTTTATATGTATTTTTGAATATCTCTTTCAATACAAATTTACCTTACTGTATATGCATTTTGTATATTTATTTCAATACAAATTTAAATATTTTATGTGTATTTTGGTAAATATATTTTTTTAAAAAATGCGATAATTTTTGGGAATTTTGTATCTTTATTTTCATACAAATTTACATTATTGTATTGATATTCTGTGTATTTATTTTGATACGATTTTACATTATTCTTTTTGTTTTTTGTATATATATTTTTTATACACATTTACATTATTTAATGTGTATCTTGCATATATATTTTATACAAATTTACGTTATTTTAAGTGTATTTGTTTATATATTTTCATTCAAATTTACATTATTTGATGTATATTTTGTATATGTATTTCAATACAAATTTACCTAATTTTATGTGTATTTTGTATATTTCTTTTCAAACAAATTTAAATTATTTTTGTGTATTTTTGTATATAGTTTTATACAAATTTAGGTTATTTTATGTACGAATTTACATTATTTAGTGTGTGTTTTGCATATATATTTTTTTGCAAATTTATTTATTTTATGTGCATTTTTGTACATATATTTTTATAGAAATTTGCGTTATATGTATATGTTTTCTCATACAAATTTACATTATTTTATTGCTATTTTGTTTATTTATTTTGATACGAATTACATGATTATATGTGTATCAAATTTGTACATATTTTTTATACGTATTTACATTACTTAATGTGTATTTTGTTTATATATTTTTAAACAAATCTACGTTATTATATGTATTTGTATAAATATTTTGATACAGATTTACATTATTTTATATATTTTGTATGTACATTTCAATTCAAATTTAGCTTATTTTAGCTGTATTACTTCTGTGTATTTTACGATATTTTATGTGTATTTAGTATATTTATTTTTTTACAATTACACATTCTTTTACTGGTATTTTGTTTATTTATTTTGATACGATTTTTATGTATTTTTTGTATTCATTTTTTTATACGTATTTACTTCATTTTATGTGTATTTTGTATATATTTTTATAGAAATCTACGTTATTTTATGTGTATTCGTATATATATTTTGAAACAAATTTACATTGTTTTATATGTATTTTGCATATCTATTTCAATACAAATTTGCAAATTTACTTTATTTTATGTGCATTTTTGTACATATATTTTTTTAGAAATTTGCGTTATTTTATGTGCATTTGTATATGTTTTCTCATACAAATTTACATTATTTTATTGCTATTTTGTTTATTTATTTTGATTCAAATGAAAATAGATATACAAAATATACATAAAATAAACTAAATTTGTATTGAAATATATATACAAAATACATAAAATAATGTAAATTTGTATCAAAATATTTTTACAGATGCGCATAAAATAACGTAAATTTGTTTTAAAATATACAAAATACACATTAAATAATGTAAATATGTATAACAAAATATATACAAAACACAAATAGAATAATGTAAAATCGTATCAAAATAAATACACAGAATATTAATAAAACAATGTAAATTTGTATGAAAATAAAGATGCAAAATACCCATTAAATAACGCATTTTTTATAAATATATATATACCAAAATACACATGAAAAAATTAATTTGTATTAAAATAAATATACAAAATACACATACAATAAGGTAAATCTGTATTGAAATAGATATGCAAAATACATATAAAACAATGTAAATTTGTTTCAAAATATATATACGAATACACATAAAATAACGTAGATTTGTATAAAAATATATATACAAAATACACATAAAATGAAGTAAATACGTATAGGAAAATGTATACAAAATACACATAAATAATGTAAATTGTATCAAAATAAATAAACAAAATACCAATAAAAGAATGTGTATTTGTGTAAATATAAATATACAAAATTCACATAAAATAACGTAAATTTGTATAAAACTATATACAAAAATACACAGAAGTAATTAAATTGGTATGAAAATAGATATACAAAATACAGATAAAATAAGCTAAACTTGAATTGAAATGTATATACAAAATACATAAAATAATGTAGATTTGTATCAAAATATTTATAAAAATACCCAGAAAATAACGCATTTTTTTAATTTATGAAAATATATATACCAAAATACACATCAAAATTCAATTTGTATTAAAATAAATATAAAAAACACATACAATAAGGTAAATTTGTATTGAAATAAATATGCAAAATACATATAAAACAATGTAAATTTGTTTCAAAATATATATACGAATACACATAAAATAACGTAGATTTCTATAAAAATATATATACAAAATTCATAAAATGAAGTAAATACGTATAAAAAAAATGTATACAAAATACACATAAAATAATGTAAATTCGTATCAAAATAAATATACAAAATACCAATAAAAGAATGTGTATTTGTATAAATATAAATATACAAAATACACATAAAATAACGTAAATTTATATAAAACTATATACAAAAATACACAGAAGTATTTTAATTTGTATGAAAATAGATATACAAAATAAGGTAAATTCGTTTCAAATTCAATAAACAAAATTCAGATAAAAGAACGTATATTTGTAGAAAAAATAAATATACAAAATACACATTAAATAACGAAAATTTGTATGAAAATATATAAAAAAATAAACAAAATAATTTCAATTTGTATGAAAATAAATATACAAAATACACATGTATTTTGTATATCTATTTTCACACAAATTTAATTACTTTTGTGTATTTTTGCATATAGTTTTATATAAATTTACGTTATTTTGTTTGTATTTTGTAAATTTATATACAATACACATTCTTTTATTAGTATTTTGTTTATTTATTTTGATACGAGTTTACATTATTTTATGTGTATTTTGTATACCTTTTTTTATACGTATTTACTTCATTTTATGTGTATTTTGTATATTTATTTTCATAGAAATCTACGTAATTTTATGTGTATTCATATATATATTTTTTTTAAAAATTTACTTGGTTTTATATGTATTTTGCATATCTATTTCAATACAAATTTTCCTTATTGTATGTGCATTTTGTATATTTATTTAAATACAAATTCAAATATTTTATGTGTGTCTTGGTATAAATATTTTTATAAAAAATGCGTTATTTTATGGGTATTTTGCATCTTAATTTTCATACAAATTTACATTATTTTATTAATATTCTGTGTATTTATTTTGATACGATTTTATATTATTCTATTTGTGTTTTGTATATATTCTTTTATACATATTTACATTATTTAATGTGTATTTTTTATATATATTTTATACAAATTTACGTTATTTTAAGTGTATTTGTTTATATATTTTCATTCAAATTTACATTATTTTATGTGTATGTGTAAATGTATTTCAATACAAATTTACCTAATTTTATGTGTATTTTGTATATTTATTTTCATACAAATTAAAATTATTTTTGTGTATTTTTGTATATAGTTTTATACAAATTTAGGTGATTTTATGTGTATATTGTATTTCTATTTTCATACAAATACACATTCTTTTATTGATATTTTGTTTATTTACTTTGACGCGAATTTACATTATTTAATGTGTATTTTATATATATATATATATATATATATATATATATATATATATATATATATATATATATATATATATATATATATATATATATATATGTATATATATATATATATATATATATATATATATATATATATATATATATATATATATATATATATATTTATACGTGTTTACATCATTTGATGTGTATTTTGTATATATATTTCTATAGAAATCTACGTTGATTTATGAGTATTCGTATATAGATTTTGAAATAAATTTACACTGTTTTATGTGTATTTTGCATATTTTTTCAATACAAATTTACCTTATTGTATATGCATTTTGTATATTAATTTTAATACAAATTTAATTATGCTATGTGTATTTTTGTATATGTATTTTTATAAAAATATGCTTTATTTTATGGGTATTTTGCATTTTTATTTTCATACAAATTTACTTTATTTAATTTATATATATATTTTTTTTTTGAAACAATTTTACATTATTCTATGTGTATTTTGTATATCTATTTTTATACGTATTTACTTAATTTTATGTGTATTTTGTATATATATTTTTATAGAAATCTACGTTATTTTATGTGTATTCGTATATATATTTTGAAACAAATTTACATTGTTTTATATGTATTTTTGCATATCTCTTTCAATACAAATTTACCTTATTGTATGTGCATTTTGTATATTTATTTGAATACAAATTTAAATATTTTATGTGTATTTTGGTATATATATTTATATAAGAAATGCGCTATTTGATGGGAATTTTGCATCTTTATTTTCATACAAATTTACATTATTTTATTAATATTCGGTGTATTTATTTTGATACGATTTCACATTATTCTATTTGTTTTTTGTATATATATTTTTATACATATTTACATTATTTAATGTGTATCTTGCATCTTTTATCATAATTTTGTTTATTTATTTTTATACGAATTTACATTATTTTAGTTGTATTTGATATGTTTATTTTTATTATTATTTATATCATTTTATTTGTGTTTTGGATATATATTTTCATAGAAATTTACTCTATTTTATGGGTATTCGTATATATATTTTGATACAAATTTACATTATTTATGTTTATTTTGCATATCTATTTCAATACAAATTTACCATATTGTATGTGTATTTTGTATATTTATTTTAATACAAATTTAATTATCGTATGTGTATTTTGTAAAATATTCGTTATTATTTGGGTATTTTGCATCTTTATTTTCATACAAATTTACATTATTTTATTGATATTCTGTTTATTTATTTTGATACGATTTTACATTATTCTATGTGTATTTTGTATATATATTTTAATACACATTTACATTATTTAATGTATTTTTTGTATATATATTTTATATAAATTTACGCTATTTTATGTGTATTTGTTTATATATTTTCATACAAATTTACAATATTTTATGTGTAATTTGTATATGTATTTCAACACAGATTTGCCTAATTTTATGTGTATTTTGCATATCTATTTTCAAACAAATTTAAATTATTTTTATGTATTTTTTATATATTTTTATACAAATTTTAGTTATTTTATTTGTATTTTGTATTTATATTTTCCTATAAATATACATTCTTTTAGTGGAATTTATTCATTTATTTTCATAAGAATTTACATAATTTTATGTGTATTTTGTATATATATTTTCATAAAAATTTACGTTATTTTATTGTGTGTATTCGTATATGATTTGATACAAATTTACATTATTTTATGTTTATTTTGCATATCTTTTTCAATATAGATTTACCTTATTGTATGTGTATTTTGTATATTTATTTTAATACAAATTTAATTATTTTATGTGTACTTTGTATACATTTTCTTATACGTATTTACTTCATTTAATGTGTATTTTGTATATATATTTTTATAGTAATCTACGTTATTTTATGTGTATTGGTATATATATTTTGAAGCAAATTTACATTGTTTTATATGTATTTAGCATATCTATTTCAATATAAATCTACCTTATTGTATGTGCATTTTGTATATTTATTGTAATACAAATTTAAAAATTTTATTATTTTGGTATATATATTTTTATAAAAAGAGTTTTATATAAATTTAAAATATTTTATGTGTATTTTGTATATCTAATTTCATACAAATACACATTTTTTATTGATATTTTGCTTATTTATTTTGACGCGAATTCACATTATTTAATGTGTATTATGTATATATATTTTTATACGTATTTACGTCATTTCATGTGTATTTTGTATATATATTTCTATAGAAATATATGTTATTTTATGTGTATTCGTATATATATTTTGAAACAAATATACATTGTTTTATGTGCATTTTGCATATTTTTTCAATATAAATTTACCTTATTGTACGTGCATTTTGTATATTAATTTTAATACAAATTTAATTATTCTATGTGTATTTTTGTATATGTATTTTCATAAAAAATGCTTTATTTTATGGGTATTTTGCATCTTTATTTTCATACAAATTTACATTATTTTATTGATATTCTGTGTATTTATTTTGATACGATTTTACATTATTCTATGTATATTTTGTATATATATTTCATACAAATGAACGTTATTTTATGTGAATTTGTTTTCATTTCATACAAATTTACATTATTTTATGTGTATTTTGTACATGTATTTAAATACAAATTTAACTAATTATATGTGTATTATGTATATCTATTTTCATACAAATTGAAATTAATTTTGTGTATTTTAGTATATATTTTTATTAAAATTTTCGTAATTTTATGTGAATTTTGTATATTTATTTTCCTACAAATATACGTTCTTTTATCGGAATTTTGTTTATTTATTTTGATACGAGTTTTCATTATTTTAGGTGTATTTGATATATATATTTTTATACTTATTTACATAATTTTACATGTATTTTGAATATATATTTTCATAGAAATTTACTCTATTTTATGTGTATTCGTATATATATTTTGATACAAATTTACATTATTTATGTGTATTTCGCATATCTATTTCAATACAAATTTTCTTTATTGTATGTGCCTTTTGTATATTTATTTTGATGCAAATTTAATTATTTTATGTGTATTTTTGTATATATATTTTTAAACAAATATGCGTTATTATATGGGTATTTTGCATCTTTATTTTCATACAAATTCACATTATTTTATTGATTGTCTGTTTATTTATTTTGACACGATTTTACGTTATTCTGTGTATTTTGTATATATATTTTTAGACATATTTACATTATTTAATGTATATTTTGTACATATATTTTATGGAAATTTACGTTATCTTATGTGTATTTGTTTATATATTTTCATACAAATTTACATTATTTTATGTGTATTTTGTATATGTATTTCAATAAAATTTGCCTAATTTCATTTGTATTTTGCATATCTATTTTCAAACAAATTTAAATTATTTTTGTGTATTTTTGTATTATTTTTATACAATTTTTTTTTTTATTTGTATTTTGTATATATATTTTCCTACACATATACATTCTTTTAGAGGAAATTTTGTTTATTTATTTTGATACGAATTTACATTATTTTATGTGTATTTTGTATATATATTTTTCTATGTATTTACATTATTTTATGTGTATTTTGTATATATATTTTCATAAAAATTTACGTAATTTTATTGTGTGTATTCGTATATTTTGATAAAAATTTTCATTATTTTATGTGTTTTTGCATATCTATTTCAATAAAAATCTACCTTATTGTATGTTTATTTTGTATATTTATTTTAATACAAATTTAATTATTTTATGTGTATTTTTGTATATATATTTTTTTAAATATAAGATATTTTATGGGTATTTGGCATCTTTAATTTTATAAATTTTTACATTACGTACATATCTTTTATACGTATTTACATTATTTAATGTGTATTATGTTTATATATTTTTATACAAATTTACGTTATTATATGTGTATTTGAATATATATTTTGATACAAATTTACATTATTTTATGTATTTTCTATATTTATTTCAATTCAAATTTAGCTTATTTTATGTGTCTTTTGTATATCTATTTTCATACAAATTTTATTATTTTTGTTTATTTTTGTATATAGTTTTATACAATTTTACGTTATTTTATGTGTATTTTGTATATTTATATTTATACAAGTAAACATTCTTTTATTGGCATTTAGTTTATTTATTTTGATACGAATTTACATCATTTTATGTGTATTTTGTATACATTTTCTTATACGTATTTACTTCATTTTATGTGTATTTTGTATATATATTTTATAGAAATCTACGTTATTTTATGTGTATTCGTATGTATATTTTGAAACAAATTTACATTGTTTTATGTATTTTGCATATCTATTTCAATACAAATTTACCTTATTGTATGTGCATTTTGTATATTTATTGTAATACAAATTTAAATATTTTATGTGCATTTTGGTATATATATTTTCATAAAAAATGCGTTGTTTTATGGGTATTTTGCATCTTTATTTTCATACAAATTTACATTATTTTATTAATATTCTGTGTATTTATTTTGATACTATTTTACATTATTCTATTTGTGTTTTGTATATATTTTTTTATACATGTTTACATTATTTAATGTGTATTTTCTATATATATTTCATACAAATTTTCGTTCTTTTAAGTGTATTTGTTTATATATTTTTATTCAAATTTACATTATTTTATGTGTATTTTGTATATGTATTTCAATAGAAATTTAACTTCATTTCATGTATTTTGTATATATTTTATACAAATTTAAATTATTTTTGTGTATTTTGTATAGAGTTTTATTCAAATTACAATATTTTATGTGTATTTTGTATATCTATTTTCATACAAATACACATTCTTTTATTGATATTTTGTTTATTTATTTTGATGCGAATTTACATTATTTAATGTGTATTGTGTATATATATTTTTATACGTATTTACTTCATTTCATGTGTATTTTGTATATATATTTCTAAAGAAATATACGTTATTTTATGTGTATTCGTATATATATTTTGAAACAAATATACATTGTTTTATGTGCATTTTGCATATTTTTTCAATACAAATTTACCTTATTGTACGTGCATTTTGTATATTAATTTTAATACAAATTTAGCTATTCTATGTGTATTTTTGTATATGTATTTTTATAAAAATATGCTTTATTTTATGGGTATTTTGCATCTTTATTTTCATACAAAATTACATTATTTTATTGACATTCTGTGTATTTATTTTGATACGATGTTACATTATTCTATGTATATTTTGTATATCTATTTTATACCAATGTACGGTATTTTTTGTGAATTTGTTTTCATTTCATAAAAATTTACATTATTTTATGTGAATTTTGTACATGTATTTAAATACAAATTTAACTAATTATATGTGTATTTTGTATATCTATTTTCATACAAATTGAAATTAATTTTATGTATTTTTGTATATATTTTTATTTAAATTTTCGTAATTTTATGTGTATTTTGTATATTTATTTTCCTACAAATATACGTTCTTTTATCGGAATTTTATTTATTTATTTTGATACGAATTTTCATTTTTTTTAGGTGTATTTGATATATATATTTTTATACTTATTTACATAATTTTATATGTATTTTGAATATATATTTTCATAGAAATTTACTCTATATGTATATGTATAGAAAATACACATGAAATAATCTAAATTCGTATCGAAATAAATGAACAAAATATAGATCAAATAATGTAATTTTGAATGAAAATATATATAGAAAATACACATAAAATAACGTAAATACAAATAAATATATACACATAAAATGATTCGAATTTGAATGAAAATAGATATAAAAATAAACTTAAAATAAGGCAAATTTATAATGAAATATATATACAAAATACACATAAAATAATGTAGATTTGTTTCAAAATATATATACGAATACACATAAAATAACGTAGATTTCTATAGAAATATATATACAAAATACACATGAAATGTTGTAAATACGTATAAGAATATATATACAAAATACACATTAAATAATGTAAATTCGTGTCAAAATAAATAATTAAAATATCAATAAAAGAATGTGTATTTGTATGAAAATACATATACAAAATACACATAAAATAACGTAAATTTGTATAAAACTATATAAAAATACACAAAAATAAGTTAAATTTGTATGAAAATAAATATACAAAATACACATAAAATTAGGTAAATTTGTAAAGAAATACATATACAAAATACACATAAAATAATGTAAATTTGAATGAAAATATATAAACAAATACACTTAAATTAACATAAATTTGTATAAAATATATATAAAAAATACTCATTAAATAATGTAAATATGTATAAAAAATATATATACAAAACACAAATAGAATAATGTAAAATCGTATTAAAATAAATACACAGAATGTAAATAAAATAATGTAAATTTGTATGAAAATAAAGATGCAAAATACCCATAAAATAACGCATTTTTTATAAATATACAAAATACACATGAAAGGATGTAAATACGTATAAAAATATATTTACAAAATACACATTAAATAATGTAAATTCGCGTCAAAATAAATAAACAAAATGTCAATAAAAGAATGTGTATTTATATGAAAATAAATATACAAAATACACATAAGATAACATAAATTTGTATAAAACTATATACAAAAATACACAGAAATAATTTAAATTTGTATGAAAATAAATATACAAAATACACATAAAATTAGGTAAATTTGTATTGAAATACATATACAAAATACACATAAAATACTGTAAATTTGAATGAAAATACATAAACAAATACACTTAAAATAACGTAAATTTGTATAAAAAATATATACAAAACACAAATAGAATAATGTAAAATCGTATCAAAATAAATTCACAGAATATTAATAAAATAATGTAAATTTGTATGAAAATAAAGAAGCAAAATACCCATAAAATATTTTTTAAATATATATACCAAAATACATATTAAAAAATTTATTTGTATTAATATAAATATACAATATACTCATACATTTAGGTAAATATTTATTGAAATATATATGAAAAATACATATAAAATAATGTAAATTTGTTTCAAAATATATATACGAATACACATAAAATAACGTAGATTTGTATTAAAATATATATACTAAATACACGTAAAATGAAGTAAATACGTATAAAAAATGTATACAAAATACACATAAAATAATGTAAATTCGTATCAAAATAAATAAACAAAATACCAATAAAAGAATGTGTATTTGTATAAATATAAATATACAAAATACACATAAAATAACGTAAATTTGTATAAAACTATATACAAAAATACACAGAAGTAATTAAATTCGTATGAAAATAGATATACAAAATACAGATAAAATAAGCTAAATTTGAATTGAAATGTATATACAAAATACATAAAATAATGTAAATTTCTATCAAAATATTTATAAAAATACATATAATTACCTAAATTTGTTTAAAAATATATAAACAAAATACACATTAAGTAATGTAAATACGTATAAAAAATATGTACAAAATACACATAATCATGTAATTCGTATCAAACTAAATAAACAAAATAGCAATAAAATAATGTAAATTTGTATGAGAAAACATATACAAATACATATAAAATAACGCTAATTTCTATAAAAATATATGTCCAAAAATGAAGGTAAAATAAATTAACTTTGGATAAAAATATATATACAAAACACACATTAAATAATGTAAATGCGTACATAAAATAACCTAAATTTGTATAAAACTATATACAAAAATACACAAAAATAATTTAAATTTGTATGAAAAGAAATATACAAAATACACATAAAATTAGGTTAGTTTCTATTGAAATACATATACAAAATACACATAAAATAATGTAAATTTGAAAGAAAATATATAAACAAATACACATATAATAACGTAAATTTGTATCAAATATATATACAAAATACACATTAAATAATGTAAATATGTATAAAAAATATATATACAAAACACAAATAGAATAATGTAAAATCTTATCAAAATATATACAGAGAATATTAATAAAATAAGGTAAATTTGTATGAAAATTAAGATGCTAAATACCTATAAAATAACGCATTTTTTTATAAAATTACTGATACCAAAATACACATAAAATATTTGAATTTGTATCAAAATAAATATACAAAATGCACATACAATAAGGTAAATTTGTATTGAAATAGATATGCAAAATACATATAAAATAATGTAAATTTGTTTCAAAATATATATGCGAATACACATAAAATAACGTAGATTTCTATAAAAATACATATACAAAATACACATAAAATTAAGTAAATACATATAAAAAAATGTATACAAAATACACATAAAATAATGTAAATTCGTATAAATATAAATAAACAATATAGCAATAAAAGAATGTGTATTTGTATAAATATAAATATACAAAATGCACATAAAATAACGTAAATTTATATAAAACTATATACATAAAATAACGCAAATTTCTATAAAAATATATGTACAAAAATGAACATAAAATAAATTTGCATAAAAATATATATACAAAACACACATTAGATAATGTAAATGAGTATAAAAATATGTATACAAAATACCTATGAAATAATCTAAATTCGTATCGAATTAAATTAAGAAAATACCAATATAATAATGTAATTTTGGATGAAAATGTATATACAAAATACACATAAAATAACCTAAATACAAATACAAATATGCACATAAAATAATTTTAAATTGAATGAAATAAATATACAAAATAAACATAAAATAAGGTAAATTTGTAATGAAATATATGAAAAAATACACATAAAATAATATAAATTTGTATGAAAATATATATACAAATACACATTAAATAACATGAATTTGTATAAAATTTGTATCAAAATATATACGAATACACACAATAAAATAACGTAATTTTTTTATGAAAATGTATATACAAAATACACATAAAATAATTTAAATACGTAGAAAAATATATATACAAAAAATACATAATATAATGTAAATTTGTATGAAAATATATAAACAAATGCATATAAAATAATGTAAATTTGGAGAAAATATATATACAAAATGAACATTAAATAATGTAAATATGTATAAAAAAAATGTACAAAATACACATAGAATAATGTTAAATCGTATCAAAATAAATAAAGAGAATATCATTAAAATAATGTAAATTTGTATGAAAATAAAGATGCAAAATATCCATATAATAACGCATATTTGCATAAAAATATATATACAAAAATACATATAAAATAGTTAAATTTGTATTAAAATAAATATACAAAATGCACGTACAATGAAGTAAATTTGTATTGAAATAGAAATGCAAAATAAACATCAATAATGTAAATTTGTATCAAAATATATATACGAATACTCATAAAATAGAGTAAATTTCTATGAAAATATACATACAAAATAGATATACAAAATACACATATAACTAGTTAAATTTGTATTTAAATACATGTACAAAAAACACATAAAATAATGTAGATTTGTATGAAATGAAAACAAATACATTTTATATAAAATATATACAAAATACACATAGAATAATGTAAAATCATATCAAAATAAATACACAGAATATCAATAAAATAATGTAAATTTGTATGAAAATAAAGATGCAAAATACCCATAAAATAAAGCATATTTTTTTAAAATACATATACAAAAATACACATAGATTTATCAAATTTGTATTAAAATTAATATACAAAATGCACATACAATAAGGTAAATTTGTATTGAAAAAATATGCAAAATACACATAAAACAATGTAAATTTGTTTCAAAATATATATACGAATACACATAAAATAACGCAGATTTCTATAGAAATATATATACAAAATACACTTGAAATAATGTAAATACGTATAAAATATATATACAAAATACACATTAAATAATGTTAATTCGTGTCAAAATAAATAAAAAAAATATCATGAAAAGAATGTGTATTTGTATGAAAATAGATATACAAAATACACATAAAATAACCTAAATTTGTATAAAACTATATACAAAAATACACAAAAATAATTTAAACTTGTATGAAAATAAATATACAAAAAACATATAAAAATAGGTAAATTTGTATTGAAATACATATACAAAATACACATAAAATAATGTAAATTTGAATGAAAATATATAAACATATAGCCTTAAAATAACGTAAATTTGTATCAAATATATATACAAAAAAAACATTAAATAATGTAAATATGTATAAAAAAATATATACAAAACACAAAAAAATATTATGTAAAATCGTATCAAAATGAATACAGAAAATTTTAATAAAATAACGTAAATTTGTATGAAAATTAAGATGCAAAATACCCATAAAATAACGCATTTTTTATAAAAATATATATACGAAAAAACATAAAATATTTGATTTTCTATTAAAATAAATAGATATACAAAATACACATAAAATAAGCTAAATTTGAATTGAAATGTGTATACAAAATACATAAAATAATGTAAATTTGTATCAAAATACTTATACAAATACACATATAATAACGTAAATTTGTAAAAAATTTATAAACAAAATACACATTAAATAATGTAAATACGTATAAAAAAATGTACAAAATACACAAATAATCATGTAATTCGTATCAAAATAAATAGACAAAATACCAATAAAATAATGTAAATTTCTATGAGAAAACATATACAAAATACACATAAATAACGCAAATATCAATAAAAATATATATAATATAATATATTTTTATACATATTTAAAATATTTAATGTATATTTTGTATATATATTATCCAAATTTACGTTATTTTATATGTATTTATATATTTTAATAATAATTTACATTATTTTATGTGAGTTTTGTATATGTATTTCAATACAAATTTGCCTAACTTTATATGTATTTTGCATATCTATTTTCAAACAAATTTAAATTATTTTTGTGTATTTTTGTATATATTTTTATACAAGTTATAGTTATTTTATTTGTTTTTTGTATATATATTTTCCTACAAATATACATTCTTTTATTGGAATTTTGTGTATTTAATTTTACAATTTACATTATTTTATGTGTTTTTGTATATATATTTTCTACGTATTTAAATTATTTTATGTATTTTATATATACATTTTCATAAAAATTTACGTTATTTTATTGTGCGTATTCGTATATATTTTGAAACAAATTTTATACAAATTCATGTTATTTTATGTGTATTTGTATATATATTTTCATACAAACTTATATTATTTTATGTGTATTCTTACATATATTTTATTACAAATTTACCTTATTTTATGTTTATTTTATATATTTATTTCATTTAATATAATCAAATTTAAATTTATTGTATATGCATTTTGTATATTAATTTTAATACAAATTTAATCATTCTATGTGTATTTTTCTATATGTATTTTTATAAAAATATGCTTTATTTTATGGGTATTTTGCATCTTTATTTTCATACAAATTTACGTTATTTTATTGATATTCTGCTCATTCATTTTGATACGATTTGACATTATTCTATGTGTATTTTGTATACATTTTTTTATACGTATTTACTTAATTTTATGTGTATTTTGTATATATATTTTTATAGAAATCTACGTTTTTTTATTTTTATTCGTATATATATTTTGAAACAAATTTACATTGTTTTATATGTATTTTTGCATATCTCTTTCAATACAACTTTACCTTAATGTATGTGCATTTTGTATATTTATTTCAATGCAAATTTTATTATTTTATGTGTATTTTGGTATATATATTTTTATAAGAAATGCGCTATTTTATGGGAATTTTGCATCTTTATTTTCATACAAATTTACATTATTTTATTAATATTCGGTGTATTTATTTTGATACGATGTTACATTATTCTATTTGTTTTTTGTATACTTTTTTTTATACATATTTACATTATTTAATGTGTATCTTGCATATATATTTTATACAAATTTATTATCTATTATCTATTTTCATACAAATACACTTTCTTTTCATGATATTTTGTTTATTTATTTTGACACGAATCTACATTATTTGATATGTATTTTGTATATATATTTTCATACGTATTTACATAATTTCATATGTATTTTGTATATATATTTCTATAGAAATCTACTTTATTTTATGTGTATTCGTATATATATTTTGAAACAAATTTACATTGTTTTATATGTATTTTTGAATATCTCTTTCAATACAAATTTACCTTACTGTATATGCATTTTGTATATTTATTTCAATACAAATTTAAATATTTTATGTGTATTTTGGTATATATATTTTCATAAAAATGCGATAATTTTTGGGAATTTTGCATCTTTATTTTCATACAAATTTACATTATTTTATTGATATTCTGTGTATTTATTTTGATACGATTTTACATTATTCTATTTGTTTTTTGTATATATTTTTTATACACATTTACATTATTTAATGTGTATCTTGCATATATATTTTATACAAATTTACGTTATTTTAAGTGTATTTGTTTATATATTTTCATTCAAATTTACATTATTTGATGTGTATTTTGTATATGTATTTCCATACAAATTTACCTAATTTTATGTGTATTTTGTATATTTCTTTTCAAACAAATTTAAATTATTTTTGTGTATTTTTGTATATAGTTTTATACAAATTTAGGTTATCTTATGTACGCATTTACATTATTTAGTGTGTGTTTTGTATATATATTTTTATGCTAATTTACTTTATTTTATGTGCATTTTTGTACATATATTTTTATAGAAATTTGCGTTATTTGTATATGTTTTCTCATACAAATTTACATTATTTTATTGCTATTTTGTTTATTTATTTTGATACGAATTACATGATTATATGTTTATTTTGTACATATTTTTTATACGTATTTACATTACTTAATGTGTATTTTGTTTATATATTTTTAAACAAATCTAAGTTATTATATGTATGTGTATAAATATTTTGATACAGATTTACATTATTTTATGTATTTTGTATGTACATTTCAATTCAAATTTTGCTTATTTTAGCTGTATTTTGTATATATATTTTCATACAAATTTAATAACTTCTGTGTATTTTTGTATATAGTTTTATACCAATTTACGATAATTTATGTGTATTTTGTATATTTATATTTATACAAATACACTTTCTTTTACTAATATTTTGTTTATTTATTTTGATACGATTTTTATGTGTATTTTGTATTCATTTTTTTATACGTATTTACTTCATTTTATGTGTATTTTGTATATATTTTTATAGAAATCAACGTTATTTTATGTGTATTCGTATATATATTTTGAAACAAATTTACATTGTTTTATATGTTTTTTGCATATCTATTTCAATACAAATTTACCTTACAGTATGTGCATTTTTTATATTTATTTTAATACAAATTTTAATATTTTACGTGTATTTTGGTATATATATTTTTATAAAAAATGCGTTATTTTATGGCTATTTTGCATCTTTATTTTCATACAAATTTACATTATTTTATTAATATTCTGTGTATTTATTTTGATACGATTTTACATTATTCTATTTGTGTTTTGAATATATTTTTTTATACATATTTACATTATTTAATTAGTATTTTGTATATATATTTGATACAAATTTACGTTATTTTAAGTGTATATGTTTATATATTTTCATTCAAACTTCCATTATTTTATGTGTATTTTGTATATGTATTTCCATACAAATTTACCTAATTTTATGTGTATTTTGTATATTTCTTTTCAAACAAATTTAAATTATTTTTGTGTATTTTTGTATATAGTTTTATACAAATTTAGATTATCTTATGTACGCATTTACATTATTTAGTGTGTGTTTTGTATATATATTTTTATGCAAATTTACTTTATTTTATGTGCATTTTTGTACATATATTTTTATAGAAATTTGCGTTATTTGTATATGTTTTCTCATACAAATTTACATTATTTTATTGCTATTTTGTTTATTTATTTTGATACGAATTACATGATTATATGTGTATTTTGTACATATTTTTTATACGTATTTACATTACTTAATGTGTATTTTGTTTATATATTTTTAAACAAATCTACGTTATTATATGTATTTGTATAAATATTTTGATACAGATTTACATGATTTTATGTATTTTGTATGTACATTTCAATTCAAATTTAGCTTATTTTAGCTGTATTTTGTATATATATTTTCATACAAATTTAATTACTTCTGTGTATTTTTGTATATAGTTTTATACAAATTTACGATATTTTATGTGTATTTTGTGTATTTATATTTTTACAAATACACATTTTTTTACTGGTATTTTGTTTATTTATTTTGATACGATTTTTATGTATTTTTTGTATTCATTTTTTTATACGTATTTACTTCATTTTATGTGTATTTTGTATTTATTTTTATAGAAATCTACGTTATTTTATGTGTATTCGTATATATATTTTGAAACAAATTTACATTGTTTTATATGTATTTTGCATATCTATTTCAATACAAATTTGCAAATTTACTTTATTTTATGTGCATTTTGTACATATTTTTTTAGAAATTTGCGTTATTTTATGTGTATTTGTATATGTTTTCTCATACAAATTTACATTATTTTATTGCTATTTTGTTTATTTATTTTGATACAAATGAAAATAGATATACAAAATATACATAAAAGAAACTAAATTTGTATTGAAATATATATACAAAATACATAAAATAATGTAAATTTGTATCAAAATATTTTAACAGATGCGCAAAAAATAACGTAAATTTGTTTTAAAATATACAAAATACACATTAAATAATGTAAATATGTATAAAAAAATATATACAAAACACAAATAGAATAATGTAAAATCGTATCAAAATAGATACACAGAATATTAATAAAACAATGTAAATTTGTATGAAAATAAAGATGCAAAATACCCATTAAATAACGCATTTTTATAAAATATATATAAAAAAATAAAAATTAAAAAATTAATTTGTATTAAAATAAATATACAAAATACACATACAATAAGGTAAATCTGTATTGAAATAGATATGCAAAATACATATAAAATAATGTAAATTTGTTTCAAAATATATATACGAATACACATAAAATAACGTAGATTTGTATAAAATATATACAAAATACACATAAAATGAAGTAAATACGTATAAGAAAATGTATACAAAATACATATAAATAATGTAAATTCATCAAATAAATAAACAAAATACCAATAAAAGAATGTGTATTTGTATAAATATAAATATACAAAATACACATAAAATAACGTAAATTTGTATAAAACTATATACAAAAATACACAGAAGTAATTAAATTCGTATGAAAATAGATATACAAAATACAGATAAAATAAGCTAAATTTGAATTGAAATGTATATACAAAATACATAAAAGAATGTAGATTTCTATCAAAATATTTATAAAAATACCCATAAAATAACGCATTTTTTTTATTTATAAAAATATATATACCAAAATACACATCAAAAAATTAAATTTGTATTAAAATAAATATACAAAAAACACATACAATAAGGTAAATTTGTATTGAAATAGATATGCAAAATACATATAAAACAATGTAAATTTGTTTCAAAATATATATACGAATACACATAAAATAACGTAGATTTCTATAAAAATATATATACAAAATACACATAAAATGAAGTAAATACGTATAAAAAAATGTATACAAAATACACAAAAAATAATGTAAATTCGTATCAAAATAAATATACAAAATACCAATAAAAGAATGTGTATTTGTATTAATATAAATATACAAAATACACATAAAATAACGTAAATTTATATAAAACTATATACAAAAATACACAGAAGTATTTTAATTTGTATAAAAATAGATATACAAAATAAGGTAAATTAGTTTCAAATTCAATAAACAAAATTCAGATAAAAGAACGTATATTTGTAGAAAAAATAAATATACAAAATACACATTAAATAACGAGAATTTGTATGAAAATATATAAAAAAATAAACAAAAATAATTTCAACTTGTATGAAAATAAATATACAAAATACACATGTATTTTGTATATCTATTTTCACACAAATTTAATTACTTTTGTGTATTTTTGCATATAGTTTTATATAAATTTACGTTATTTTATTTATATTTTGTATATTTATATATACAATACACATTCTTTTATTAGTATTTTGTTTATTTATTTTGATACGAGTTTACATTATTTTATGTGTATTTTGTATACCTTTTTTTATACGTGTTTACTTCATTTTATGTGTATTTTGTATATTTATTTTCATAGAAATCTACGTTATTTTATGTGTATTCGTATATATATTTTGAAAAAAATTTCATGGTTTTCTATGTATTTTGCATATCTATTTCAATACAAATTTGCCTTATTGTATGTGCATTTTGTATATTTATTTTAATACAAATTCAAATATTTTATGAGTGTCTTGGTATAAATATTTTTATAAAAAATGCGTTATTTTATGGGTATTTTGCATCTTAATTTTCATACAAATTTACATTATTTTATTAATATTCTGTGTATTTATTTTGATACGATTTTATATTATTCTATTTGTGTTTTGTATATATTCTTTTATACATATTTACATTATTTAATGTGTATTTTTTATATATATTTTATACAAATTTACGTTATTTTAAGAGTATTTGTTTATATATTTTCATTCAAATTTACATTATTTTATGTGTATTTTGTAAATGTATTTCAATACAAATTTACCTAATTTTATGTGTATTTTGTATATTTATTTTCATACAAATTAAAATTATTTTTTTTGTATATAGTTTTATACAAATTTAGGTGATTTTATGTGTATATTGTTTATCTATTTTCATACAAATACACATTCTTTTATTGATATTTTGTTTATTTACTTTGACGCGAATTTACATTATTTAATGAGAATTTTATATATATATATATATATATATATATATATATATATATATATATGTATATATATATATATATATATATATATATATATATATATATATATATATATATATATATATATATATATATATATATATATATATATATATATATATATATATATATATATATATATATATATATATATATATATATATATATATTTTATACGTGTTTACATCATTTGATGAGTATTTTGTATATATATATTTCTATAGAAATCTACGTTGATTTATGAGTATTCGTATATAGATTTTGAAATAAATTTACACTGTGTTATGTGTATTTTGCATATTTTTTCAATACAAATTTAACTTATTGTTTATGCATTTTGTATATTAATTTTAATACAAATTTAATTATGCTATGTGTATTTTTGTATATGTATTTTTATAAAAATATGCTTTATTTTATGGGTATTTTGAATTTTTTTTTCATACAAATTTACATTATTTTATTTATATTCTTTTTTTTTTAAACAATTTTACATTATTCTATGTGTATTTTGTATATCTATTTTAATACGTATTTACTTAATTTTATGTGTATTTTGTATATATATTTTTATAGAAATCTACGTTATTTTATGTGTATTCGTATATATATTTTGAAACAAATTTACATTGTTTTATATGTATTTCTGCATATCTCTTTCAATACAAATTTACCTTATTGTATGTGCATTTTGTATATTTATTTCAATACAAATTTAAATATTTTATGTGTATTTTGGTATATATATTTTTATAAGAAATGCGCTATTTGATGGGAGTTTTGCATCTTTATTTTCATACAAATTTACTTTATTTTATTAATATTCGGTGTATTTATTTTGATACGATTTCACATTATTCTATTTGTTTTTTGTATATACTTTTTTATACATATTTACATTATTTAATGTGTATCTTGCATATATATTTTATACAAATTTATTATCTATTACCTATTTTCATACAAATACACATTCTTTTCATGATATTTTGTTTATTTATTTTGACACGAATTTACATTATTTGATATGTATTTTGTATATATATTTTTATACGTATTTACATAATTTCATATGTATTTTGTATATATATTTCTATAGAAATCTACTTTATTTTATGTGTATTCGTATATATATTTTGAAACAAATTTACATTGTTTTATATGTATTTTTGAATATCTCTTTCAATACAAATTTACCTTACTGTATATGCATTTTGTATATTTATTTCAATACAAATTTAAATATTTTATGTGTATTTTGGTATATATATTTTTATGAAAAATGCGATAATTTTTGGGAATTTTGCATCTTTATTTTCATACAAATTTACATTATTTTATTGATATTCTGTGTATTTATTTTGATACGATTTTACATTATTCTATTTGTTTTTTGTATATATTTTTTATACACATTTACATTATTTAATGTGTATCTTGCATATAGATTTTATACAAATTTACGTTATTTTAAGTGTATTTGTTTATATATTTTCATTCAAATTTACATTATTTGATGTGTATTTTGTATATATATTTCCATACAAATTTACCTAATTTTATGTGTATTTTGTATATTTCTTTTTAAACAAATTTAAATTATTTTTGTGTATTTTTGTATATAGTTTTATACAAATTTAGGTTATTTTATTTACGCATTTACATTATTTAGTGTGTGTTTTGTATATATATTTTTATGCTAATTTACTTTATTTTATGTACATTTTTGTACATATATTTTTATAGAAATTTGCGTTATTTGTATATTTTTTCTCATACAAATTTACATTATTTTATTGCTATTTTGTTTATTTATTTTGATACGAATTACATGATTATATGTGTATTTTGTACATATTTTTTATACGTATTTACATTACTTAATGTGTATTTTGTTTATATATTTTCAAACAAATCTACGTTTTTATATGTATTTGTATAAATATTTTGATACAGATTTACATTATTTTATGTATTTTGTATGTACATTTCAATTCAAATTTAGCATATTTTAGCTGTATTTTGTATATATATTTTCATACAAATTTAATAACTTCTGTGTATTTTTGTATATAGTTTTATACAAATTTACGATATTTTATGTGTTTTTTGAATATTTATATTTACACAAATACACTTTCTTTTACTGGTATTTTGTTTATTTATTTTGATACGATTTTTATGTGTATTTTGTATTCTTTTTTTTTATACGTATTTACTTCGTTTTATGTGTATTTTGTATATATTTTTATAGAAATCAACGTTATTTTATGTGTATTCGTATATATATTTTGAAACAAATTTATATTGTTTTATATGTATTTTGCATATCTATTTCAATACAAATTTACCTTACAGTATGTGCATTTTTTATATTTATTTTAATACAAATTTTAATATTTTGTGTATTTTGGTATATATATTTTTATAAAAAATGCGTTATTTTATTGCTATTTTGCATCTTTATTTTCATACAAATTTACATTATTTTATTAATATTCTGTGTATTTATTTTGATACGATTTTACATTATTCTATTTGTGTTTGGTATAAATTTTTTTATACATATTCACATTATTTAATTAGTATTTTGTATATATATTTGATACAAATTTACGTTATTTTAAGTGTATATGTTTATATATTTTCATTCAAACTTCCATTATTTTATGTGTATTTTGTATATGTATTTCAATACAAATTTACCTAATTTTATGTGTATTTTGTATATTTATTTTCATACAAATTTAAATTATTTTTGTGTATTTTTGTATATAGTTTTATACAAACTTAGGTTATTTTATGAGTATTTTGTATATCTATTTTCATAAAAATACACATTCTTTTATTGATATTTTGTTCATTTATTTTGACGAGAATTTAAATTATTTAATGTGTATATTGTATATATATTTTTATACGTATTTACATCATTTCATGTGTATTTTGTATATATATTTCTATAGAAATAAACGTTATATTATGTGTATTCGTATATAGATTTTTAAACAAATTTACACATAACAAAAATAAATACAGAATACACAAAAATAGATATGCAAAATACATATAAACAATGTAAATTTGTTTCAAAATATATATACGAATACACATGAAATAAGGTAGATTTCTATAAAAATATATATACAAAATACACTTAAAATTAAGTAAATACGTATAAAAAATGTATTCAAAATACACATAAAATAATGTAAATTAGTATCAAAATAAATAAACAAAATACCAATAAAAGAATATGTATTTGTATAAATATATATATACAAAATACGCATTAAATATTATAAATTTGTTTAAAACTATACAAAATACACATGAAATGATGTAAATACGTATAAAAATATATATACAAAATACACATTAAATAATGTAAGTTCGCGTCAGAATAAATAAACAAAATATCAATAAAAGAATGTGTATTTGTATGAAAATAGATATACAAAATACACATAAAATAACCTAAATTTGTATCAAACTATATACAAAAATACACAAAAATATTTTAAATTTGTATGAAAATAAACATACAAAATACACATAAAATTAGGTAAATTTGTATATAAATACATACACAAAATACACATAAAATAATGTAAATTTGAATGAAAATACATAAACAAATACACTTAAAATAACGTAAATTTGTATAAAAAAATATGTACAAAACACAAATAGAATCGTATCAAAATAAATACACAGAATATTAATGAAATAATGTAAATTTGTATGAAAATAATGAAGCAAAATACCCATAAAATAACGCATTTATAAAAATAAATATACCAAAATACACATCAAAAAATTAAATTTGTATTAAAATAAATATACAAAAACACATACAATAAGGTAAATTTGTATTGAAATAGATATGCAAAATACATATAAAAAAATGTAAATTTGTTTCAAAATATATATACGAATACACATAAAATAACGTAGATTTCTATAAAAATATATATACAAAATACACATAAAATGAAGTAAATACGTATAAAAAAATGTATACAAAATACACATAAAATAATGTAAATTCGTATCAAAATAAATAAACAAAATACCAATAAAAGAATGTATTTGTATAAATATAAATATACAAAATACTCATAAAATAACGTAAATTTATATAAAACTATATACAAAAATACACAGAAGTAATTAAATTTGTATGAAAATATATACAAAATAAGCTAAATTTGAATTGAAATATATATACAAAATACATGAAATAAAGTAAATTTGTATCAAAATATTTATACAAATACACATATAATAACGTAAATTTGTATGAAAATATATAAACAAAATACACATTAAATAATGTAAATACGTATAAAAAAATATGTACAAAATACACATATAATCATGTAATTCGTATCAAAATAAATAAACAAAATACCAATAAAATAATATAAATTTGTATGAGTAAACGTGTATGTTGCATATTTTTTCAATACAAATTTACCTTATTATATACGCATTTTGTATATTAATTTTAATACAAATTTAATTATTCGATGGTTATTTTTGTATCTGTATTTTTATAAACATATGCTTTATTTTTTTGGTATTTTGCATCTTTATTTTCATACAAATTTACATTATTTTATTGATATTCTGCTCATTCATTTTGATACGAATTGACATTATTCTATGTGTATTTTGTATATATTTTTCATACAAATTTACGTTATTTTATGTGTAAAAATATGTACAAAATACACATATAATCATGTAATTCGTATCAAAATAAATTAACAAAATACCAATAAAATAATATAAATTTGTATGAGTAAACGTGTATGTTGCATATTTTTTCAATACAAATTTACCTTATTATATACGCATTTTGTATATTAATTTTAATACAAATTTTATTATTCGATGTGTATTTTTGTATCTGTATTTTTATAAACATATGCTTTATTTTTTGGGTATTTTCCATCTTTATTTTCATACAAATTTACATTATTTTATTGATATTCTGCTCATTCATTTTGATACGAATTGACATTATTCTATGTGTATTTTGTATATATTTTTCATACAAATTTACGTTATTTTATGAGTATTTGTTTATATATTTTGACACAAATTTACAATATTTTATGGGTATTTTGTATATACATTTCAAAAGAAATTTACCTAGTTTTATGTGTATTTTATATATCTATTTTCATACAAACTCAAATTATTTCTATGTATTTTTGTATATATTTTAATACAAATTTTAGTTATGTTATGCGTATCGTGTAAATTTATTTTCATTCAAATATATATTATTTTATTGGTGTTTTGTTGATTTATATTGATACGAATTTACATTATTTTATATGTACTTTGTATATATATTTTTATACGCTTTTACATTATTTAATATTTATTTTGAATATATATTTTTATACAAATTCATGGTATTTTATGTGTATTTGTATATATATTTTTATATAAATTTACATTATTTTATGTGTATTTTGTACATATATTTTTTTACAAATCTACCTTATTTTATGTTTATTTTGTATGTGTATTTTGTATATTTATATTTATCCAAATACACATTCTTTTATTGGTATTTTGTTTATTTATTTTAATTCGAATTTGCATTATTTTATGTGTATTTTTTATACATTTTTTATACGTATTTACATAATTTTAAGTGTATTTTGTATATATATTTTTATAGAAATCTACGTTTTTTTATTTGTATTCGTATATATATTTTGAAACAAATTTACATTGTTTTATGTGTATTTTTGCATATCTCTTTCAATACAAATTTACCTTATTGTATGTGCATTTTGTATATTTATTTCAATGCAAATTTAAATATTTTATGTGTATTTTGGTATATATATTTTTATAAGATTACGGAAATTTGAATAAAAATATATACAAAAAAACAAAAAAATAAATTTCAATTTGAATGAAAATAGATATACAAAATACACATATAATTAGTTAAATTTGTATTTAAATACATGTACAAAATACACATAAAATAATGTAAATTTGTATGAAATGAAAAGAAATTCACATAAAATGAGTGTCAAAATAAATAAACAAAATATCAATAAAAGAATGTGTATTTGTATGAAAATTGATATACAAAATACACATAAAATAACCTAAATATGTATCAAACTATATACAAAAATACACAAAAATATTTTAAATTTGTATGAAAATAAATATACAAAATACACATAAAATTAGGTAAATTTGTATTGAAATACATACACAAAATACATATAAAATAATGTAAATTTGAATAAAAATACATAAAAAAATACACTTAAAATAACGTAAATTTGTATAAAAAAATATGTACAAAACACAAATAGAATAATGTAAAATCGTATCAAAATAAATACACAGAATATTAATTAAATAATGTAAAATTGTATGAAAATAAAGAAGCAAAATACCCATAAAATAACGCATTTTTTTATTTATAAAAATATATATACCAAAATACACATCAAAAAATTAAATTTGTATTAAAATAAATATTCAAAAAACACATACAATAAGGTAAATTTGTATTGAAATAGATATGCAAAATACATATAAAACAATGTAAATTTGTTTCAAAATATATATACGAATACACATAAAATAACGTAGATTTCTATAAAAATATATATACAAAATACACATAAAATGAAGTAAATACGTATAAAAAAATGTATACAAAAAACACAAAATAATGTAAATTCGTATCAAAATAAATAAACAAAATACCAATAAAAGAATGTGTATTTGTATGAATATAAATATACAAAATACACATAAAATAACGTAAATTTATATAAAACTATATACAATAATACACAGAAGTAATTAGTTTTGTATGAAAATATATACAAAATACACACAAAATAAGCTAAATTTGAATTGAAATATATATACAAAATACATGAAATAAAGTAAATTTGTATCAAAATATTTATACAAATACACATATAATAACGTAAATTTGTATGAAAGTATATAAACAAAATACACATTAAATAATGTAAATACGTATAAAAAATATGTACAAAATACACATATAATCATGTAATTCGTATCAAAATAGATTAACAAAATACCAATAAAATAATATAAATTTGTATGAGTAAACGTGTATGTTGCATATTTTTTCTATACAAATTTACCTTATTATATACGCATTTTGTATATTAATTTTAATACAAATTTAACTATTAGATGTATATTTTTGTATCTGTATTTTTATAAACAAATGCTTTATTTTTTGGGTATTTTGCATCTTTATTTTCATACAAATTTACATTATTTTATTGATATTCTGCTCATTCATTTTGATACGAATTGACATTATTCTATGTGTATTTTGTATATATTTTTCATACAAAATTACGTTATTTTATGTGTATTTGCTTATATATTTTGACACATATTTACAATATTTTATGGGTATTTTGTATATACATTTCAAAAGAAATTTACCTAGTTTTATGTGTATTTTGTATATCTATTTTCATACAAACTCAAATTATTTCTATGTATTTTTGTATATATTTTAATACAAATTTTAGTTATGTTATGTGTTTTTTGTAAATTTATTTTCATTCAAATATATATTATTTTTTTGGTGTTTTGTTGATTTATATTGATACGAATTTACATTATTTTATATGTACTTTGTATATATATTTTTATACGCTTTTACATTATTTAATATTTATTTTGAATATATATTTTTATACAAATTCATGGTATTTTATGTGTATTTGTATATATATTTTCATATAAATTTACATTATTTTATGTGTATTTTGTACATATATTTTTTTACAAATCTACCTTATTTTATGTTTATTTTGTATGTATATTTTGTATATTTATATTTATCCAAATACACATTCTTTTATTGGTATTTTGTTTATTTATTTTAATTCGAATTTATATTATTTTATGTGTATTTTGTATACATTTTTTATACGTATTTACTTAATTTTATGTGTATTTTGTATATATATTTTTATAGAAATCTACTTTTTTTATTTGTATTCGTATATATATTTTGAAACAAATTTACATTGTTTTATATGTATTTTTGCATATCTCTTTCAATACAAATTTACCTTATTGTATGTGCATTTTGTATATTTATTTCAATGCAAATTTAAATATTTTATGTGTATTTTGGTATATATATTTTTATAAGATTACGAAAATTTGAATAAAAACATATACAAAAAAACAAAAAAATAAATTTCAATTTGTATGAAAATAGATATACAAAATACACATATAATTAGTTAAATTTGTATTTAAATACATGTACAAAATACACATAAAATAATGTAAATTTGTATGAAATGAAAACAAATTCACATAAAATTCGCTTCAAAATAAATAAACAAAATATCAATAAAAGAATGTGTATTTGTATGAAAATAGATATACAAAATACACATAAAATAACCTAAATTTGTATCAAACTATATAAAAAAATAAAAAAAAATATTTTAAATTTGTATGAAAATAAATATACAAAATACACATAAAATTAGGTAAATTTGTATTGAAATACATACACAAAATACACATATAATAATGTAAATTTGAATGAAAATACATAAACAAATACACTTAAAATAACGTAAATTTGTATAAAAAAATATGTACAAAACACAAATAGAATAATGTAAAATCGTATCAAAATAAATACACAGAATATTAATAAAATAATGTAAATTTGTATGAAAATAAAGAAGAAAAATACCCATAAAATAACGCATTTTTTTTATTTATAAAAATATATATACCAAAATACACATCAAAAAATTTAATTTGTATTAAAATAAATATACAAAAAACACATACAATAAGGTAAATTTGTATTGAAATAGATATGCAAAATACATATAAAACAATGTAAATTTGTTTCAAAATATATATACGAACTAACATAAAATAACGCAGATTTCTATAAAAATATATATACAAAATACACATAAAATGAAGCAAATACGTATAAAAAAATGTATACAAAATACACATTAAATAATGTAAATTCGTATCAAAATTATTAAACAAAATACCAATAAAAGAATGTGTATTTGTATAAATATAAATATACAAAATACACATAAAATAACGTAAATTTATATAAAATTATATACAAAAATACACAGAAGTAATTAAATTTGTATGAAAATATATACAACATACACACAAAATAACCTACATTTAAATTGAAATATATATACAAAATACACATATTTTGCATATCTATTTTCAAACAAATTTAAATTTTTTGTGTTTTATGTGTATTTTGCATATTTTTTCAATACAAATTTACCTTATTGTATGTGTATTTTGTATATTTATTTTAATACAAATTAATTTTTTCATGTGTATTTTGGTATATATATTTTTATAAAAAAAATGCGTTATTTAATGGGTATTTTGCATCTTTATTTTCATACAAATTTACATTGTTTTATTAATATTCTGTGTATTTATTTTGATACGATTTTACATTATTCTTTTTGTGTTTTGTATATATTTTTTTATACATATTTACATTATTTAATGTGTATTTTGTATATTTTAAAAAAAATTTACGTTATTTTATGCGCATCTGTTAAAATATTTTGATACAAATTTGCATTATTTCATGTATTTTGTATATATATTTCAATACAAATTTAGTTTATTTTATGTATAATTTGTATATCTATTTTCATTCGTATCAAAATGAATAAACAAAATAGCAATAAAATAATGTAAATTTGTATGTGAAAACATATACAAATACACATAAAATAACGCAAATTTCTATAAAAATATATGTACAAAAATGCACATAAAATAAAGTAAATTTGCAAAAAAATATATATACAAAACACACACTAAATAATGTAAATGCGTATATAAAATAACCTAAATTTGTATAAAACTATATAGAAAAATATACAAAAATAATTTAAATTTGTTTGAAAAGAAATATACAAAATACACATAAAATTAGGTAAATTTGTATTGAAATACATATACAAAATACACATCAAATAATGTAAATTTGAATGAAAATATATAAACAAATACACTTAAAATAACGTAAATTTGTATAAAATATATATGCAAGATACATTTTAAATAATGTAAATGTGTATAAAAAATATATATACAAAAAACAAATAGAATAATGTAAAATCGTATCAAAATAAATACACAGAATATCAATAAAATAATGTATATTTGTATGAAAATAAAGATGCAAAATTCCCAAAAATTATCGCATTTTTTATAAAAATATATTTACCAAAATACACATAAAATATTTAAATTTGTATTGAAATAAATATACAAAATGCATATACAGTAAGGTAAATTTGTATTGAAAGAGATATTCAAAAATACATATAAAACAATGTAAATTTGTTTCAAAATATATAAAATAAAGTAGATTTCTATACAAATATATATACAAAATACATATGAAATTATGTAAATACGTATAAAAATATATATGCAAAATACATATCAAATAATGGAAATACGTGTCAAAAAAAATAAACAAAAAATCATGAAAAGAATGTGTATTTGTATGAAAATAGATAATAGATAATAAATTTGTATAAAATATATATGCAAGATACACATTAAATAATGTAAATATGTATAAAAAAGTATATAGAAAAAACAAATAGAATAATGTAACATCGTATCAAAATAAATACACCGAATATTAATAAAATAATGTAAATTTGTATGAAAATAAAGATGCAAAATTACCATAAAATAGCGCATTTCTTATAAAAATATATATACCAAAATACACATAAAATATTTAAATTTGCATTGAAATAAATATACAAAATGCACATACAATAAGGTAAATTTGTATTGAAAGAGATATGCAAAAGTACATATAAAACAATGTAAATTTGTTTCAAATATATATATACGAATACAAATAAAAAAACGTAGATTTCTATAAAAATATATATACAAAATACACATAAAATTAAGTAAATACGTATAAAAAAATGTATACAAAATACTCATAAAATAATGTAATTTCGAATTAAAATAAATGTAAATTTGAATGAAAATATAAAAACAAATACACTTAAAATAACGTAAATTTGTATAAAATATATATGCAAGATACACATTAAATAATGTATAAAAATATATACAAAAAACAAATAGAATAATGTAAAATCGTATCAAAATAAATACACAGAATATCAATAAAATAATGTAAATTTGTATGAAAATAAAGATGCAAAATTCCCAAAAATTTTCGCATTTTTTATAAAAATATATATACCAAAATACACATAAAATATTTAAATTTGTATTAAAATAAATATACAAAATGCATATACAGTAAGGTAAATTTGTATTAAAAGAGATATTCAAAAATACATATAAAACAATGTAAATTTGTTTCAAAATATATATACGAATACACATAAAATAAAGTAGATTTCTATAGAAATATATATACAAAATACATATGAAATTATGTAAATACGTATAAAAATATATATATACAAAATACATATCAAATAATGTAAATTCGTGTCAAAATAAATAAACAAAATATCATGTAAAGAATGTGTATTTGTATAAAAATAGATAATAGATAATAACTTTGTATAAAATATATATGCAAGATACTCATTAAATAATGTAAATATGTATAAAAAAGTATTTACAAAAAACAAATAGAATAATGTAAATTCGTATCAAAATAAATACACCGATTATTAATAAAATAATGTAAATTTGTATGAAAATAAAGATGCAAAATTCCCATAAAATAGAGCATTTCTTATAAAAATATATATACCAAAATACACATAAAATATTTAAATTTGTATTGAAATAAATATACAAAATGCACATACAATAAGGTAAATTTGTATTGAAAGAGATATGCAAAAATACATATAAAACAATGTAAATTTGTTTCAAAATATATATACGAATACAAATAAAAAAACATAGATTTCTATAAAAATATATATACAAAATACACATAAAATTAAGTAAATACGTATAAAAAAATGTATACAAAATACACATAAAATAATGTAAATTCGATTTAAAATAAATAAACAAAATACCAATAAAAGAATGTGTATTTGGATAAATATAAATATACAAAATACATATGCAAAATAAACATAAAATAAGGTAGATTTGTAATAAAATATATGTACAAAAAACACATAAAATAATGTAAATTGATATGAAAATATATATACAAATACATATAAAAGACCATGAATTTGCATAAAAATATATTCAAAATAAATATTAAATAATGTAAAAGCGTATAAAAATATATATACAAAGTACATATAAAGTAATGTAAATTCAATATAAAACAATATATAATATATATATATATATATATATATATATATATATATATATATATATATATATATATATATATATGTATAAATATATATATATATATATATATATATATTTATACATATATATATATATATATATATATATATATATATATATATATATATATATATATATATTTATATATATATATATATATATATATATATATATATATATATATATATATATATATATATATATATGAATGAAAATAAATTTACAAAATACACATAACATAACTAAAATTTGTATTAAAATATATACAAAAATACATAAAAATAATTTGAGTTTGTATGAAAATAGATATACAAAATACACATAAAACTAGGTAAATTTCT
Source organism: Eriocheir sinensis (assembly GCF_024679095.1). NCBI lineage: Eukaryota > Metazoa > Arthropoda > Malacostraca > Decapoda > Varunidae > Eriocheir > Eriocheir sinensis. Next base: position 404,787 of record NW_026110308.1, on the reverse strand, counting down.
TTTGAAATGTATATACAAAATTGCCATAAAATATTGTAAATTTGTGTCAAAATATATAAACAAATACATATGAAATAACGTAAATTTGTATGATATATACAAAATACACATAGAATAATGTCAATTCGTATCAAAATGAATGAGCAGAATATCAATAAAATAATGTATTTTTGTATGAAAATAAAGATGCAAAATACCCAAAAAATAAAGCATATGTTTATAAAAATACAGATACAAAAATACACATCGAATAATTAAATTTGTATTAAAATTAATATACAAAATGCGTATATAATAAGGTAAATTTGCATTGAAAAAATATGCAACATACACGTTTACTCATACAAATTTATATTATTTTATTGGTATTTTGTTTATTTATTTTGATACGAATTACATGATTATATGTGTATTTTGTACACTTTTTTATACGTATTTACATTATTTAATGTGTATTTTGTTTATATATTTTTATACAAATTTACGTTATTATATGTGTATTTGTATAAATATTTTGATACAAATTTACTTTATATCATGTATTTTGTATATATATTTCAATTCAAATTTAGCTTATTTTGTGTGTATTTTGTATATATTTTCATACAAATTTAATTACTTCTGTGTATTTATGAATATAGTTTTATATAAATTTACGTTATTTTATGTGTATTTTGTATATTTATATTTAAACAAATACATATTCTTTTATTGGTATTTTGTTTATTTAATTTGATACGAATTTACATTATTTATATATATATATACATTATTTTATATATATATATATATATATATATGTATTTTGTATATATATATTTATAGAAATCTACGTTATTTTATGTGTATTCGTATACATATTTTGAAACAAATTTACATTGCTTTATATGTATTTTGCGTATCTATTTCAATACAAATTTACCTTATTGTATGTGTTTTTTATATATTTATTTTAATACAAATCTAATTTTTTGTAAATAAAAAAAATGCGTTATTTTATGGGTATTTTGCTTCTTTATTTTCATACAAATTTACATTATTTTATTAATATTCTGTGTATTTATTTTGATACGATTTTACATTATTCTATTTGTGTTTTGTATATATTTTTTTTTATACAAATTTACGTTATTTTAAGTGTATTTGTTTATGTATTTTCATTCAAATTTACATTATTTTATGTGTATTTTGTATATGTATTTCCATACAAATTTACCTAATTTTATGTGTATTTTGTATATTTATTTTCATACAAATTTAAAATATTTTTGTGTATTTTTGTATATAGTTTGATACAAATTTAGGTTATTTTATGTCTATTTTGAATATCTATTAAATATATATACAAAATACATATGAAATTATGTAAATACGTATAAAAATATATATACAAAATATATATACCAAAATACACATAAAATATTTAAATTTGTATTAAAATAAATATACAAAATGCATATACAGTAAGGTAAATTTGTATTAAAAGAGATATTCAAAAATACATATAAAACAATGTAAATTTGTTTCAAAATATATATACGAATACACATAAAATAAAGTAGATTTCTATAGAAATATATATACAAAATACATATGAAATTATGTAAATACGTATAAAATATATATATACAAAATACATATCAAATAATGTAAATTCGTGTCAAAATAAATAAACAAAATATCATGTAAAGAATGTGTATTTGTATAAAAATAGATAATAGATAATAACTTTGTATAAAATATATATGCAAGATACTCATTAAATAGTGTAAATATGTATAAAAAAGTATTTACAAAAAACAAATAGAATAATGTAAATTCGTATCAAAATAAATACACCGATTATTAATAAAATAATGTAAATTTGTATGAAAATAAAGATGCAAAATTCCCATAAAATAGCGCATTTCTTATAAAAATATATATACCAAAATACACATAAAATATTTAAATTTGTATTGAAATAAATATACAAAATGCACATACAATAAGGTAAATTTGTATTGAAAGAGATATGCAAAAATACATATAAAACAATGTAAATTTGTTTCAAAATATATATACGAATACAAATAAAAAAACATAGATTTCTATAAAAATATATATACAAAATACACATAAAATTAAGTAAATACGTATAAAAAAATGTATACAAAATACACATAAAATAATGTAAATTCGATTTAAAATAAATAAACAAAATACCAATAAAAGAATGTGTATTTGGATAAATATAAATATACAAAATACATATGCAAAATAAACATAAAATAAGGTAGATTTGTAATAAAATATATGTACAAAAAACACATAAAATAATGTAAATTGATATGAAAATATATATACAAATACACATAAAATACCATGAATTTGTATAAAAATATATATTCAAAATAAATATTAAATAATGTAAAAGCGTATAAAAATATATATACAAAGTACATATAAAGTAATGTAAATTCGTATCAATATAAATCAACAAAACACCAATAATATATATATATATATATATATATATATATATATATATATATATATATATATATATATATATATATATATATATATATATATATATATATATATATATATATATATATATATATATATATATATATATATATATATATATATATATATATATATATGAATGAAAATAAATTTACAAAATACACATAACATAACTAAAATTTGTATTAAAATATATACAAAAATACATAAAAATAATTTGAGTTTGTATGAAAATAGATATACAAAATACACATAAAACTAGGTAAATTTCTTTTGAAATGTATATACAAAATTGCCATAAAATATTGTAAATTTGTGTCAAAATATATAAACAAATACATATAAAATAACGTAAATTTGTATGATATATACAAAATACACATAGAATAATGTCAATTCGTATCAAAATGAATGAGCAGAATATCAATAAAATAATGTATTTTTGTATGAAAATAAAGATGCAAAATACCCAAAAAATAAAGCATATGTTTATAAAAATACAGATACAAAAATACACATCGAATAATTAAATTTGTATTAAAATTAATATACAAAATGCGTATATAATAAGGTAAATTTGTATTGAAAAAATATGCAACATACACGTTTACTCATACAAATTTATATTATTTTATTGGTATTTTGTTTATTTATTTTGATACGAATTACATGATTATATGTGTATTTTGTACACTTTTTTTTATACGTATTTACATTATTTAATGTGTATTTTGTTTATATATTTTCATACAAATTTACGTTATTATATGTGTATTTGTATAAATATTTTGATACAAATTTACTTTATATCATGTATTTTGTATATATATTTCAATTCAAATTTAGCTTATTTTGTATTTTGTATATATTTTCATACAAATTTAATTACTTCTGTGTATTTATGAATATAGTTTTATATAAATTTACGTTATTTTATGTGTATTTTGTATATTTATATTTAAACAAATACATATTCTTTTATTGGTATTTTGTTTATTTAATTTGATACGAATTTACATTATTTTATGTGTATTTTGTATACATTTTTTTATACGTATTTACTTCATTTTATGTGTATTTTGTATATATATATTTATAGAAATCTACGTTATTTTATGTGTATTCGTATACATATTTTGAAACAAATTTACATTGCTTTATATGTATTTTGCGTATCTATTTCAATACAAATTTACCTTATTGTATGTGTTTTTTATATATTTATTTTAATACAAATCTAATTTTTTTATGTGTATTTTGGTATATATATTTTTATAAATAAAAAAATGCGTTATTTTATGGGTATTTTGCTTCTTTATTTTCATGCAAATTTACATTATTTTATTAATATTCTGTGTATTTATTTTGATACGATTTTACATTATTCTATTTGTGTTTTGTATATATTTTTTTTATACAAATTTACGTTATTTTAAGTGTATATGTTTATGTATTTTCATTCAAATTTACATTATTTTATGTGTATTTTGTATATGTATTTCCATACAAATTTACCTAATTTTATGTGTATTTTGTATATTTATTTTCATACAAATTTAAAATATTTTTGTGTATTTTTGTATATAGTTTGATACAAATTTAGGTTATTTTATGTCTATTTTGAATATCTATTAAATATATATACAAAATACATATGAAATTATGTAAATACGTATAAAAATATATATACAAAATACATATCAAATAAAGTAAATTTGTTTCAAAATAAATAAACAAAATATCATGAAAAGAATGTGTATTTGTATGAAAATAGATAATAGATAATAAATTTGTATAAAATATATATGCAAGATACACATTAAATAATGTAAATATGTATAAAAAAGTATATACAAAAAACAAATAGAATAATATAAAATCGTATCAAAATAAATACACCGAATATTAATAAAATAATGTAAATTTGTATGAAAATAAAGATGCAAAATTCCCATAAAATAGCGCATTTCTTATAAAAATATATATACCAAAATACACATAAAATTTTTAAATTTGTATTGAAATAAATATTCAAAATGCATATACAATAAGATAAATTTGTATTGAAAGAGATATGCAAAAATACATATAAAACAATGTAAATTTGTTTCAAAATATATATACGAATACAAATAAAAAAACGTAGATTTCTATAAAAATGTATATACAAAATACACATAAAATTAAGTAAATACGTATAAAAAAATGTATTCAAAATACACATAAAATAATGTAAATTCGAATTAAAATAGATAAACAAAATACCAATAAAAGAATGTGTATTTGGATAAATATAAATATACAAAATACACATACAAAATAAACATAAAATAAGGTAGATTTGTAATAAAATATATGTACAAAATACACATAAAATAATGTAAATTTATATGAAAATATATATACAAATACACGTAAAATACCATGAATCTGTATAAAAATATATATTCAAAATAAATATTAAATAATGTAAAAGCGTATAAAAATATATATTCAAAGTACATATAAAATGAAAATTAAGATGCAAAATACCTATAAAATAACGCATTTTTTATAAAATTATTGATACCAAAATACACATAAAATATTTGAACTTGTATTAAAATAAATATACAAATGCACATACAATAAGGTAAATTTGTATTGAAATAGATATGCAAAATACATATAAAATAATGTAAATTTGTTTCAAAATATATATACGAATACACATAAAATAACGTAGATTTCTATAAAAATACTTATACAAAATACACATAAAATTAAGTAAATACGTATAAAAAAAATGTATACAAAATACACATAAAATAATGTAAATTCGTATAAATGTAAATAAACAATATACCAATAAAAGAATGTGTATTTGTATAAATATAAATATACAAAATGCACATAAAATAACGTAAATTTATATAAAACTAGATACATAAAATAACGCAAATATCTATAAAAATATATGTACAAAAATGAACATTAAATAAATTTGCATAAAAATATATATACAAAACACACATTAGATAATGTAAATAAGTATAAAAATATGTATACAAAATACCTATGAAATAATCTAAATTCGTATCGAATTAAATTAAGAAATACCAATAAAATAATGTAATTTTGGATGAAAATATATATACAAAATACACATAAAATAACGTAAATACAAATACAAATATACACATAAAATAATTTAAAATTGAATGAAATAAATATACAAAATAAACATAAAATAAGGTAAATTTGTAATGAAATATATGAAAAAATACACATAAAATAATATAAATTTATATGAAAATATATATACAAATACACATTAAATAACATGAATTTGTATAAAATTTGTATCAAAATATATACTTATACACACAATAAAATAACGTAATTTTTTTATGAAAATGTATATACAAAATACACATAAAATAATTTAAATACGTAGAAAAACATATATACAAAAAACACATAAAATAATGTAAATATGTATGAAAATATATAAACAAATACACATAAAATAATGTAAATTTGGATAAAATATATATCATAAAATAATGTAAATTCGTATCAAAATAAATAAACAAAATACCAATAAAAGAATGTGTATTTGTATGAATATAAATATACAAAATACACATAAAATAACGTAAATTTATATAAAACTATATACAACAATACACAGAAGTAATTAAATTTGTATGAAAATATATACAAAATACACACGAAATAAGCTAAATTTGAATTGAAATATATATACAAAATGCATGAAATAAAGTAAATTTGTATCAAAATATTTATACAAATTCACATATAATAACGTAAATTTGTATGAAAATATATAAACAAAATACACATTAAATAATGTAAATATGTATAAAAAAATATGTACAAAATACACATATAATCATGTAATTCGTATCAAAATTAATAAACAAAATACCAATAAAATAATATAAATTTGTATGAGTAAACGTGTATGTTGCATATTTTTTCAATACAAATTTACCTTATTATATACGCATTTTGTATATTAATTTTAATACAAATTTAATTATTCGATGTGTATTTTTGTATCTGTATTTTTATAAACATATTCTTTATTTTTTGGGTATTTTGCATCTTTATTTTCATACAAATTTACAATATTTTATTGATATTCTGCTCATTCATTTTTTTAGGAATTGACATTATTCTATGTGTATTTTGTATATATTTTTCATACAAATTTGCGTTATTTTATGTGTATTTGTTTATATATTTTGACACAAACTTACAATATTTTATGGGTATTTTGTATATACATTTCAAAAGAAATTTACCTAGTTTTATGTGTATTTTGTATATCTATTTTCATACAAACTCAAATTATTTCTATGTATTTTTGTATATATTTTAATACAAATTTTAGTTATGTTATGTGTATTTTGTAAATTTATTTTCATTCAAATATATATTATTTTTTTGGTGTTTTGTTGATTTATATTGATACGAATTTACATTATTTTATATGTACTTTGTATATATATTTTTATACGCTTTTCCATTATTTAATATTTATTTTGAATATATATTTTATACAAATTCATGGTATTTTATGTGTATTTGTATATATATTTTCATATAAATTTACATTATTTTATGTGTATTTTGTACATATATTTTATTACAAATCTACCTTATTTTATGTTTATTTTGTATGTGTATTTTGTATATTTATATTTATCCTAATACACATTCTTTTATTGGTATTTTGTTTATTTATTTTAATTCGAATTTACGTTCTTTTATCGGAATTTTATTTATTTATTTTGATACGAATTTTCATTTTTTTAGGTGTATTTGATATATATATTTTTATACTTATTTACATAATTTTATATGTATTTTGAATATATATTTTCATAGAAATTTACTCTATATGTATATGTATAGAAAATACACATGAAATAATCTAAACTCGTATCGAAATAAATGAACAAAATACCGATAAAATAATGTAATTTTGAATGAAAATATATATAGAAAATACACATAAAATAACGTAAATACAAATAAATATAAACACATAAAATGATTTGAATTTGAATGAAAATAGATATAAAAATAAACTTAAAATAAGGCAAATTTATAATGAAATATATATACAAAATACACATAAAATAATGTAGATTTGTTTCAAAATATATATACGAATACACATAAAATAACGTAGATTTCTATAGAAATATATATACAAAATACACATGAAATGTTGTAAATACGTATAAAAATATATATACAAAATACACATTAAATAATGTAAATTCGTGTCAAAATAAATAATTAAAATATCAATAAAAGAATAGGTATTTGTATTAAAATAAATATACAAAATACACATACAATAAGGTAAATCTGTATTGAAATAGATATGCAAAATACATATAAAACAATGTAAATTTGCAAAATATATATATACGAATACCCATAAAATAACGTAGATTTGTATAAAAATATAAATACAAAATACACATAAAATGAAGTAAATACGTATAAGAAAATGTATACAAAATACACATAAAATAATGTAAATTCGTATCAAAATAAATAAACAAAATACCAATAAAAGAATGTGTATTTGTATAAATATAAATATACAAAATACACATAAAATAACGTAAATTTGTATAAAACTATATACAAAAATACACAGAAGTTATTAAATTCGTATGAAAATAGATATACAAAATACAGATAAAATAAGCTAAATTTGAATTGAAATGTATATAGAAAATACATAAAATTATGTAAATTTGTATCAAAATATTTATAAAAATACATATAATAACGTAAATTTGTTTAAAAATATATAAACAAAATACACATTAAGTAATGTAAATACGTATAAAAAATATGTACAAAATACACATATAATCATGTAATTCGTATCAAACTAATTTAGGTTATTTTATGTGTATTTTGTATATCTATTTTCATACAAATACACATTCTTTTCATGATATTTTGTTTATTTATTTTGACACGAATTAACATTATTTAATGTGTATTTTGTATATATATTTTTATACGTATTTACATTATTTCAAGAGTATTTTGTATATATATTTCTATAGAAATCTGCGTTATTTTATGTGTATTCGTATATATAATTTGAAACAAATTTACATTGTTTTATGTGTATTTTGCATATTTTTTCAATACAAATTTACCTTATTGTATGTGCATTTTGTATATTAATTTTAATACAAATTTGATTAATCTATGTGTATTTTTGTATATGTATTTTTATAAAAATATGTTTTATTTTATGGGTATTTTGCATCTTTATTTTCATACAAATTTACATTATTTTATTGATATTCTGTGTATTTATTTTGATATGATTTTACATTATTCTATGTGTATTTTGTATATATATTTTATATAAAATGTATTTGTTTTCATTTCATACAAATCTACATTATTTTATGTGTTTTTTGTACATGTATTTAAATACAAATTTAACTAGTTATATGTGTATTTTGTATATCTATTTTGTATGTATATTTTCATAGAAATTTACTCTATTTTATGAGTATTTGTATATATATTTTCATACAAATTTACATTATTGATGTGTATTTTGCATATCTATTTCAATACAAATTTACTTTATTGTACGTGCATTTTGTATATTTATTTTAATACAAACTTAACTATTTTATATGTATTTTTGTATATATTTTTTTATGCAAATATGCGTTATTATATATATATTTTGCATCTTTATTTTCATACAAATTTACTTTATTTTATTGATATTCTCTTTATTTATTTTGATACGATTTAACATTATTCTATGTGTATTTTGTATATTTTTTTTATACATATTTACATTATTTAATGTTCATTTTGTATATATATTTTATTTAAATTTACATTATTTTATGTGTATTTGCTTATATATTTTCATACAAATTTACATTATTTTATGTGTTTTTTGTATATAAATTTTTCTACGTATTTAAATTATTTTATGTGTATTTTGTATATACATTTTCATAAAAATATTACGTTATTTTATTGTGTGTATAAGTATATATTTTGATACAAATTTTATACAAATTCATGTTATTTAATGTGTATTTGTATATATATTTTCATACAAATTTATATTATTTTATGTGTATTTTTTCATATATTTCATTACAAATTTACCTTATTTTATGTTTATTTTGTATATTTATTTCATTCAATTTTAAATTATTTTATGTGTATACTTGTATTTGTATTTAGGTTATTTTATGTGTATTTTGTATATATATTTTCATCCAAAATTACATTATTTTATTGATATTTTCTTAATTTAATTCGTTACGAATTTAGATTATTTCATAGGTATTTTGTATACATATTTTTATACTCATTTACTTTATCTAAAGTGTGTTTTGTATATATATTTCTATGCAAATTTATTTTATGCTCATTTTTGTACATATATTTTTATAGAAATTTGCGTTATTTTATGTATACAGTTTTATATAAATTTACGCTATTTTATGTGCATTTTGTATATTTATATCTATACAAATACACATTCTTGTATTGGTATATTGTTTATTTACATTTATACGAATTTACATTATTTTATGTGTATTTTGTATACATTTTTTTATACGTATTTACTTAATATTATGGTTATTTTGTATATGTATTTTTATAGAAATCTACGTTATTTTATGTGTATTCGTATATATATTTTGAAACAAATTTACATTATTTTATATGTATTTTGCATATCTATTTCAATACAAATTTACCTTATTGTATGTGCATTTTGTATATTTATTTTAATAAAGCATATTTCTTTTTAAAAATACATATACAAAAATACACATAGAATAATTAAATTTGTATTAAAATTAATATACAAAATGCACACATACAATAAGGATGACGTAAATACGTATAAAAATATATATACACAATACACATTAAATAATGTAAATTCGCATCAAAATAAATAAACAAAATATTAATAAAAGAATGTGTATTTGTATGAAAATAGATATACAAAATACACATAAAATATTGTAAATTTGTATAAAACTCTATTAAAAAAATACACAAAAATAATTTAAATTTGTATAAAAATATATATACAAAATACACATAAAACTAGTTAAATTTCTATTGAAATACATATACAAAATACACATAAAATAATGTAAATTTGAATGAAAATATATAAACAAATACACTTAAAATAACGTAAATTTGTATGAAATATATATAGAAAATACACATTAAATAATGTATATATGTATAAAAAAATATATACAAAACACAAATAGAATAATTTTAAATAGTATCAAAATAAATACACAGAATATTAATAAAATAATGTAAATTTGTATGAAAATAAAGTTGCAAAATACCCATAAAACAACGCATTTTTTATGACAATATATATACCAAAATACACATAAAATATTTAAATTTGTATTACAATAAATATACAAAATGCACATACAATAAGGTAAATTTGTATTGAAATAGATATGCAAAATACACATAAAACAATGTAATTTTGTTTCAAAATATATATACGAATACACATAAAATAACGTAGATTTCTATAAAAATATTTATACAAAATACACATAAAATGAAGTAAATATGTATAAGAAAATGTATACAAAATACACATAAAATAATGTAAATTCGTATCAAAATAAATAAACTAAATGCCAATAAAAGAATGTTTACTTGTATAAATATAAATATACAAAATACACATAAAATAACGTAAAATTGTATGAAACTATATACAAAAATAAACAAAAATAATTAAATTTGAATGAAAATAGATATACAAAAGACACATAAAATAAGCTAAATTTGAATTGAAATAAATATAGAGAATACATAAAATAATGTAAATGTGTATCAAAATAAATATTCAAATACACATATATTAAAATTAATATACAAAATGCGTATATAATAAGGTAAATTTGTATTGAAAAAATATGCAACATACACGTTTACTCATACAAATTTATATTATTTTATTGGTATTTTGTTTATTTATTTTGATACGAATTACATGATTATATGTGTATTTTGTACATATTTCTTTATACGTATTTACATTATTTAATGTGTATTTTGTTTATATATTTTCATACAAATTTACGTTATTATATGTGTATTTGTATAAAAATTTTGATACAAATTTACTTTATTTCATGTATTTTGTATATATATTTCAATTCAAATTTAGCTTATTTTATGGGTATTTTGTATATATTTTCATACAAATTTAATTACTTCTGTGTATTTTTGTATATAGTTTTATATAAATTTACGTTATTTTATTTATATTTTGTATATTTATATTTATACAAATACACATTCTTTTATTGGTATTTTGTTTATTTATTTTGATACGAATTTACATTATTTTATGTGTATTTTGTATACATTTTTTTATACGTATTTACTTCATTTTATGTGTATTTTGTATATATATTTTTATAGAAATCTACATTATTTTATGTGTATTCGTATATATATTTTGAAACAAATTTACATTGTTTTATATGTATTTTGCATATCTATTTCAATACAAATTTACCTTATTGTATGTGTTTTTTGTATATTTATTTTAATACAAATTTAATTTTTTGATGTGTATTCTGGTATATATATTTTTATAAATAAAAAAAATGCGTTATTTTATGGGTATTTTGCTTCTTTATTTTCATACAAATCTACATTATTTTATTAATATTCTGTGTATTTATTTTGATACGATTTTACATTATTCTATTTGTGTTTTGTACATATTTTTTATACAAATTTACGTTTTTTTATAAAATTATTGATTCCAAAATACACATAAAATATTTTAATTTGTATTAAAATAAATATACAAAATGCACATACAATAAGGTAAATTTGTATTGAAATAGATATGCAAAATACATATAAAATAATGTAAATTTGTTTCAAAATATATATACGAATACACATATAATAACGTAGATTTCTATAAAAATACATATACAAAATACATATAAAATTAAGTAAATACGTATAAAAAAATGTATACAAAATTCACATAAAATAATGTACATTCGTATAAATGTAAATAAACAATATACCAATAAAAGAATGTGTATTTGTATAAATATAAATATACAAAATGCACATAAAATAACGTAAATTTATTGTAAATTCGTTTCAAAATAAATAAACAAAATATCATGAAAAGAATGTGTATTTGTATGAAAATAAATAATAGATAATAAATTTGTATGAAATATATATGCAAGATATTCATTAAATAATGTAAATATGTATAAAAAAATATATATATACAAAAAACAAATAGAATAATGTAAGATCGTATCAAAATAAATACACCGAATATTAATAAAATAATGTAAATTTGTTTGAAAATAAAGATGCAAAATTCCCATCAAATAGCGCATTTCTTATAAAAATATATATACCAAAATACACATAAAATATTTAAATTTGTATTGAAATAAATATACAAAATGCACATACAATAAGGTAAACTTCTATTGAAAGAGATATGCAAAAATACATATAAAACAATGTAAATTTGTTTCAAAATATATATACGAATACACATAAAATAACGTAGATATCTATAAAAATAGATATACAAAATACACATAAAATTAGGTAAATACGTATAAAAAAATGTAAACAAAATACACATAAAATAATATAAATTCGAAACAAAATAAATAATCAAAATACCAATAAAAGAATGTGTATTTGTATAAATATAAATGTACAAAATACACATACAAAATAAACAGAAAATAAGGTAAATTTTTAATGAAATATATGTACAAAATACACATAAAATAATGTAAATTAATATGAAAATATATATACAAATACACATAAAATACCATGAATTTGTATAAAATTATATATTCAAAATGAATATTAAATAATGTAAATGCGTATAAAAATATATATAAAAAGTACATATAAAATAATGTAAATTCGTATCAATATAAATCAACAAAATACCAATAAAATAATATATATTTGAATGAAAATAGATTTACAAAATACACATAACATAACTAAAATTTGTATTGAAATATATACAAAAATACATAAAAATAATTTGAGTTTGTATGAAAATAGATATTCAAAATACACATAAAACTAGGTAAATTTCTTTTGAAATATATATACAAAATACCCATAAAATATTGTAAATTTGTGTCAAAATATATAAACATAAACACATAAAATAACGTAAATTTGTTTCAAAAATATATACAAAATACACATAGAATAATGTCAAATCGAATCAAAATGAATGAGCAGAATATCAATAAAATAACGTAAATTTGTATGAAAATAAAGATGCAAAATACCCATAAAATAAAGCATATTTTTATAAAAATACATATACAAAAATTCACATAGAATAATTAAATTTATATGAAAATTAATATACAAAATGCATATACAATAACGTAAATTTGTATTGAAAAAAAAATGCAAAATACACATAAAAGTGTAAATTTGTTTAAAAATCTATATACGAATACACATAATATAACGTAGATTTCTATAGAAATATATATACAAAATACACATGAAATGATGTAAATACGTATAAAAATATATATACAAAATACACATTAAATAATTTAAATTCTAGTCAAAATAAATAAACAAAATATCAATAAAAGAATGTGTATTTGTATGAAAATAGATATACAAAATACTCATAAAATAACCTAAGTTTGTATAAAACTATATACAAAAATACACAAAAATAATTTAAATTTGTATGAAAATAAATATACAAAATACACATAAAATTATTTTGTATATGTATTTTATACAAATGTACGTTATTTTATGTGAATTTATTTTCATTTCATACAAATTTACATTATTTTATGTGTATTTTGTACATATAATTAAATACAAATTTAACTAATTATAGTTGTATTTTGTATATCTATTTTCATACAAATTGAGTTTTTTTTGTATATATTTTTATTCAAATTTTCGTAATCTTATAAAAATATATATACCAAAATACACATAAAATTTTTAAATTTGCATTGAAATAAATATACAAAATGCACATACAATAAGGTAAATTTGTATTGAAAGAGATATGCAAAAATACATATAAAACAATGTAAATTTGTTTCAAAATATATATACGAATACAAATAAAAAAACGTTGATTTCTATAAATATATATACACAAAATACACATAAAATTAAGTAAATACGTATAAAAAAATGTATACAAAATACACATAAAATAATGTAAATTCGAATTAAAATAAATAAACAAAATGCCAATAAAAGAATGTGTATTTGGATAAATATAAATATACAAAATACACATACAAAATAAACATAAAATAAGGTAGATTTGTAATAAAATATATGTACAAAATACACATAAAATAATGTAAATTTATATGAAAATATATATATAAAAATACACATAAAATACCATGAATTTGTATAAAAATATATATTCAAAATAAATATTAAATAATGTAAAAGCGTATAAATATATATATACAAAGTACATATAAAATAATGTAAATTCGTATCAATATAAATCAACAAAACACCAATAAAATAATATATATTTGAATGAGAATAAATTTACAAAATACACATAACATAACTAAAATTTGTATTCAAATATATACAAAAATACATAGAAATAATGAGTTTGTTTGAAAATAGATATACAATATACATATAAAACTAGGTAATTTTCTTTTGAAATGTATATTCAAAATACCCATAAAATATTGTAAATTTGTCAAAATATATAAACAAATACACATAAAATAACGTAAATTTTTATGAAAAATATATACAAAATACACATAGAATAATGTCAATTCGTATCAAAATGAATGAGCAGAATATCAATAAAATAATGTAAATTTGTATGAAAATAAAGATGGAAAATACCCAAAAAATAAAGCATATGATTATAAAAATACAGATACAAAAATACACATCGAATAATTAAATTTGTATTAAAATTAATTTACAAAATGCATATATAATAAGGTAAATTTGTATTGAAAAAATATGCAACATACACGTTTACTTATACAAATTTATATTATTTTATTGGTATTTTGTTTATTTATTTTGATACGAATTACATGATTATATGTGTATTTTGTACATATTTTTTTATACGTATTTACATTATTTAATGTGTATTTTGTTTATATATTTTCATACAAATTTACGTTATTATATGTGTATTTGTATAAATATTTTGATACAAATTTATTTTATTTCATGTATTTTGTATATATATTTCAATTCAAATTTAGCTTATTTCGTGTGTATTTTGTATATATTTTCATACAAATTTAATTACTTCTGTGTATTTTTGTATATAGTTTTATAAATTTACGTTATTTTATGTTTATTTTGTATATTTATATTTATACAAATACACATTCTTTTATTGGTATTTTGTTTATTTATTTTGATACGAATTTACATTATTTTATGTGTATTTTGTATACATTTTTTATACGTATTTACTTCATTTTATGTGTATTTTGTATATATATTTTATAGAAATCTACGTTATTTTATGTGTATTCGTATATATTTTGAAACAAATTTACATTGTTTTATATGTATTTTGCATATCTATTTCAATACAAATTTACCTTATTGTATGTGTTTTTTGTATATTTATTTTAATACAAATTTAATTTTTTGATGTGTATTTTGGTATATATATTTTTATAAATAAAAAAATGCGTTATTTTATGGGTATTTTGCATCTTTATTTTCATACAAATTTACATTATTTTATTAATATTCTGTGTATTTATTTTGATACGATTTTACATTATTCTATTTGTGTTTTGTATATATTTTTTTATACAAATTTACGTTATTTTAAGTGTATTTGATAATGTATTTTCATTCAAATTTACATTATTTTATGTGTATTTTGTGTATGTATTTCAATACAAATTTACCTAATTTTATGTGTATTTTGTATATTTATTTTCATACAAATTTAAAATATTTTTGTGTATTTTTGTATATAGTTTGATACAAATTTAGGTTATTTTATGTGTATTTTGTATATCTATTTTCATACAAATACACATTCTTTTATTGATATTTTGTTTATTTATTTTGACGCGAATTTACATTATTTAATGTATATTTTGTATATATATTTTTATACGTATTTACATCATTTCATGTGTATTTTGTATAGTTTTAAACAAATTTTTATTATTTAATGTGTATTTTGTATATATATATTTATACAAATACACATTCTTTGATTTGTATTTTGTTTATTTATTTTGATACTAATTTACATTATTTTATGTGTATTTTGTATACATTTTTTTATACGTATTTACTTAATTTTATGTGTATTTTGTATATATATTTTTATAGAAATCTACCTTATTTCATGTGTATTCGTATATATATTTTGAAACAAATTTACATTGTTTATATGTATTTTGCATTTCTATTTTTGTGTATTCTGTATTTATCTTTGTTATACATAGAATAATGTAAAATCGTATCAAAATAGGTACACAAAATATCAATAAAATAATTTAAATTTGTACGAAAATAAAGATGAATACCCATAAGATAAAGCATTTTTTTTTTATATATATACAAAAATACACATAGAATAATTAAATTGGTATTAAAATTAATATACAAAATGCACACATAGAATAAGGATGACGTAAATACGTATAAAAATATATATACACAATACACATTAAATAATGTAAATTCACATCAAAATAAATAAACAAAATATCAAAAAAAGAATGTGTATTTGTATGAAAATAGATATACAAAATACACATAAAATATTGTAAATTTGTTTAAAACTCTATTAAAAAAATACATAAAAATAATTTAAATTTGTATAAAAATATATATACAAAATACACATAAAACTTCACATTATTTAATGTGTATTGTGTATATATATTTTTATACGTATTTACGTCATTTTATGTGTATTTTGTATATATATTTCTATAGAAATATATGTTATTTTATGTGTATTCGTATATATATTTTGAAACGAATATACATTGTTTTATGTGCATTTTGCATATTTTTTCAATATAAATTTACCTTATTGTACGTGCATTTTGTATATTAATTTTAATACAAATTTAATTATTCTATGTGTATTTTTGTATATGTATTTTCATAAAAAAAATGCTTTAGTTTATGGGTATTTTGCATCTTTATTTTCATACAAATTTACATTATTTTATTGATATTCTGTGTATTTATTTTGATACGATTTTACATTATTCTATGTATATTTTGAATATATATTTCATACAAATGAACGTTATTTTATGTGAATTTGTTTTCATTTCATACAAATTTACATTATTTTATGTGTATTTTGTACATGTATTTAAATACAAATTTAACTAATTATATGTGTATTATGTATATCTATTTTCATACAAATTGAAATTAATTTTGTGTATTTTAGTATATATTTTTATTCAAATTTTCGTAATTTTAAGTGAATTTTGTATATTTATTTTCCTACAAATATACGTTCTTTTATCGGAATTTTGTTTATTTATTTTGATACGAGATTTCATTATTTTAGGTGTATTTGATATATATATTTTTATACTTATTTACCTAATTTTATATGTATTTTGAATATATATTTTCATAGAAATTTACTCTATTTTATGTGTATTTGTATATATATTTTGATACAAATTTACATTATTTATGTGTATTTCGCATATCTATTTCAATACAAATTTTCTTTATTGTATGTGCCTTTTGTATATTTATTTTGATGCAAATTTAATTATTTTATGTGTATTTTGTATATATATTTTAAACAAATATGCGTTATTATATGGGTATTTTGCATCTTTATTTTCATACAAATTTACATTATTTTATTGATTGTCTGTTTATTTATTTTGATACGATTTTACGTTATTCTGTGTATTTTGTATATATATTTTTAGACATATTTACATTATTTAATGTATATTTTGTACATATATTTTAAGGAAATTTACGTTATCTGATGTGTATTTGTTTATATATTTTCATACAAATTTACATTATTTTATGTGTATTTTGTATATGTATTTCAATAAAAATTTGCCTAATTTCATTTGTATTTTGCATATCTATTTTCAAACAAATTTAAATTATTTTTGTGTATTTTTGTATTATTTTTATACAATTTTTTTTTTTTTGTATTTTGTATATATATTTTCCTACACATATACATTCTTTTAGAGGAAATTTTGTTTATTTATTTTGATACGAATTTACATTATTTTATGTGTATTTTGTATATATATTTTCATAAAAATTTACGTAATTTTATTGTGTGTATTCGTATATATTTTGATAAAAGTTTTCATTATTTTAAGTGTTTTTTGCATATCTATTTCAATAAAATCTACATTATTGTATGTGTATTTTGTATATTTATTTTAATACAAATTTAATTATTTTATGTGTATTTTTGTATATATATTTTTTTAAATATAAGATATTTTCTGGGTATTTTGCATCTTTAATTCTAAAAATTTTTACATTACGTACATATCTTTTATACGTATTTACATTATTTAATGTGTATTTTGTTTATATATTTCTATACAAATTTACGTTATTATATGTGTATTTGAATATATATTTTGATACAAATTTACATTATTTTATGTATTTTCTATATTTATTTCAATTCAAATTTAGCTTATTTTATGTGTCTTTTGTATATCTATTTTCATACAAATCTAATTATTTTTGTTTATTTTTGTATATAGTTTTATACAATTTTACGTTATTTTATGTGTATTTTGTATATTTATACAAGTAAACATTCTTTTATTGGCATTTAGTTTATTTATTTTGATACGAATTTACATTATTTTATGTGTATTTTATATACATTTTCTTATACGTATTTACTTCATTTTATGTGTATTTTGTATATATATTTTATAGAAATCTACGTTATTTTATGTGTATTCGTATGTATATTTTGAAACAAATTTACATTGTTTTATATGTATTTTGCATATCTATTTCAATACAAATTTACCTTATTGTATGTGCATTTTGTATATTTATTGTAATACAAATTTAAATATTTTATGTGCATTTTGGTATATATTTTCATAAAAATGCGTTGTTTTATGGGTATTTTGCATTTTATTTTCATACAAATTTATATTATTTTATTAATATTCTGTGTATATATTTGATACGATTTTACATTATTCTATTTGTGTTTTGTATATATTTTTTTTATACATATTTACATTATTTAATGTGTATTTTGTATATATATTTCATACAAATTTTCGTTCTTTTGAGATTATTTGTTTATATATTTTTATTCAAATTTACATTATTTTATGTGTATTTTGTATATTATTTCAATAGAAATTTACCTAATTTCATGTGTATTTTGTATATATATTTTATACAAATTAAAATTATTTTTTGTGTATTTTTGTATAGAGTTTTATACAAATTTACAATATTTTATGTGTATTTTGTATATCTATTTTCATACAAATACACATTCTTTTATTGATATTTTGTTTATTTATTTTGATGCGAATTAACATTATTTAATGTGTATTGTGTATATATATTTTTATACGTATTTACGTCATTTCATGTGTATTTTGTATATATATTTCTATAGAAATATACGTTATTTTATGTGTATTCGTATATATATTTTGAAACAAATATACATTGTTTTATGTGCATTTTGCATATTTTTTTCAATACAAATTTACCTTATTGTACGTGCATTTTGTATATTAATTTTAATACAAATTTAGCTATTCTATGTGTATTTTTGTATATGTATTTTTATAAAAATATGCTTTATTTTATGGGTATTTTGCATCTTTATTTTCATACAAAATTACATTATTTATTGATATTCTGTGTTTTTATTTTGATACGATGTTACATTATTCTATGTATATTTTGTATATCTATTTTATACCAATGAACGGTATTTTTTGTGAATTTGTTTTCATTTCATACAAATTTACATTATTTTATGTGAATTTTGTACATGTATTTAAATACAAATTTAACTAATTATATGAGTATTTTGTATATCTATTTTCATACAAATTGAAATTAATTTTGTGTATTTTTGTATATATTTTTATTCAAATTTTCGTAATTTTATGTGTATTTTGTATATCTATTTTCCTACAAATATACGTTCTTTTATCGGAATTTTATTTATTTATTTTGATACGAATTTTAATTTTTTTTAGGTGTATTTGATATATATATTTTTATACTTATTTACATAATTTTATATGTATTTTGAATATATATTTTCATAGAAATTTACTCTATATGTATATGTATAGAAAATACACATGTAATAATATAAAATCGTATCGAAATAAATGAACAAAATACCGATAAAATAATGTAATTTTGAATGAAAATATATATAGAAAATACACATAAAATAACGTAAATACAAATAAATATATACACATAAAATGATTTAAATTTGAATGAAAATAGATATAAAAATAAACTTAAAATAAGGCAAATTTATAATGAAATATATATACAAAATACACATAAACTAATGTATATTTGTTTCAAAATATATATACGAATACACATAAAATAACGTAGACTTCTATAGAAATATATATACAAAATACACATGAAATGTTGTAAATACGTATAAAAATATATATACAAAATACACATTAAATAATGTAAATTCGTGTCAAAATAAATAATTAAAATATCAATAAAAGAATGTGTATTTGTATGAAAATACATATACAAAATACACATAAAATAACGTAAATTTGTATAAAACTATATATAAAAATACAAAAAAATAAGTTAAATTTGTATGAAAATAAATATACAAAAAACACATAAAATTAGGTAAATTTGTAAAGAAATACATATACAAAATACACATAAAATAATGTAAATTTGAATAAAAATATATAAACAAATACACTTAAATTAACATAAATTTGTATAAAATATATATAAAAAATACTCATTAAATAATGTAAATATGTATAAAAAATATATATACAAAACACAAATAAAATAATGTAAAATCGTATTAAAATAAATACACAGAATGTAAATAAAATAATGTAAATTTGTATGAAAATAAAGATGCAAAATACCTATAAAATAACGCATTTTTTATAAATATACAAAATACACATGAAAAGATGTAAATACGTATAAAAATATATATACAAAATACACATTAAATAATGTAAATTCGCGTCAAAATAAATGAACAAAATGTCAATAAAAGAATGTGTATTTGTATGAAAATAAATATACAAAATACACATAAGATAACATAAATTTGTATAAAACTATATACAAAAATACAGAAAAATTATTTATATTTGTATGAAAATAAATATACAAAATACACATAAAATTAGGTAAATTTGTATTGAAATACATATACAAAAATAAACATAAAATAGTGTAAATTTGAATGAAAATACATAAACAAATACACTTAAAATAACGTAAATTTGTATAAAAAATATATATACAAAACACAAATAGAATAATGTAAAATCGTATCAAAATAAATACACAGAATATTAATAAAATAATGTAAATTTGTATGAAAATAAAGAAGCAAAATACCCATAAAATAACGCATTTTTTTAAAATATATATACAAAAATACACATAAAAAAATTAATTTGAATTAAAATAAATATACAAAATACACATACAATAAGGTAAATCTGTATTGAAATAGATATGGAAAATACATATAAAACAATGTAAATTTGTTTCAAAATATATATGCGAATACACATAAAATAACGTAGATTTGTATAAAAATATATATACAAAATACACGTAAAATGATGTAAATACGTATAAAAAAATGTATTCAAAATACACATAAAATAATGTAAATTCGTATCAAAATAAATAAACAAAATACCAATAAAAGGATGTGTATTTGTATAAATATAAATATACAAAATACACATAAAATAACGTAAATTTGTATAAAACTATATACAAAAATACACATAAGTAATTAAATTCGTATGAAAATAGATATACAAAATACAGATAAAATAATCTAAATTTGAATTGAAATGTATATACAAAATACATAAAATAATGTAAATTTGTATCAAAATATTTATAAAAATACATATAATAACGTAAATTTGTTTAAAAATATATAAACAAAATACACTTTAAATAATGTAAATACGTATAAAAAATATGCACAAAATACACATATAATCATGTAATTCGTATAAAACTAAATAAACAAAATAGCAATAAAATAATGTAAATTTGTATGAGAAAACATATACAAATACATATAAAATAACGCTAATTTCTATAAAAATATATGTCCAAAAATGAACGTAAAATAAATTAACTTTGGATAAAATATATATACACAACACATTAATTAATGTAAATGCGCACATAAAATAACCTAAATTTGTATAAAACTATATACAAAAATACACAAAAATAATTTAAATTTGTATGAAAAGAAATATAAAAAATACACATAAAATTAGGTTAGTTTCTATTGAAATACATATACAAAATACACATAAAATAATGTAAATTTGAAAGAAAATATATAAACAAATACACGTAAATTTGTATGAAATATATATACAAAATACACATTAAATAATGTAAATATGTATAAAAAAATATATACAAAACACAAATAGAATAATGTAAAATCGTATCAAATATATACACAGAATATTAATAAAAGTAAATATACAAAATGCACATACAATAAGGTAAATTTGTATTGAAATAGATATGCAAAATACATATAAAATAATGTAAATTTGTTTCAAAATATATATGCGAATACACATAAAATAACGTAGATTTCTATAAAAATACATATACAAAATACACATAAAATTAAGTAAATACGTATAAAAAAATGTATACAAAATACACATAAAATAATGTAAATTCGTATAAATATAAATAAACAATATAGCAATAAAAGAATGTGTATTTGTATAAATATAAATATACAAAATGCACATAAAATACCGTAATTTTATATAAAACTATATACATAAAATAACGAAAATTTCTATAAAAATATATTTACAAAAATGAACATAAAATACATATAAAATAATGTAAATTTGTTTCAAAATATATATACGAATACACATAAAATAACGTAGATTTCTATAAAAATACATATACAAAATACACATAACATTAAGTAAATACGTATAAAAAAATGTATACAAAATACACATAAAATAATGTAAATTCGTATAAATGTAAATAAACAATACCCCAATAAAAGAATGTGTATTTGTATAAATATTAATATAAAAAATGCACATAAAATAACGTAAATTTATATAAAACTATATACATAAAATAACGCAAATTTCTATAAAAAAAATATGTACAAAAATGAACATAAAATAAATTTGCATAAAAATATATATACAAAACACACATTAGATAATGTAAATGAGTATAAAAATATGTATAGAAAATACCTATGAAATAATCTAAATTCGTATCGAATTAAATTAAGAAAATACCAATAAAATAATGTAATTTTGGATGAAAATATATATACAAAATACACATAAAATAACCTAAATACAAATATACACATAAAATATTGTATTTTGTATATACATTTCAATTCAAATTTAGCTTATTTTATCTGTATTTTGTATATCTATTTTCATACGAATTTAATTACTTCTGTGTATTTTTGTATAGTTTTATACAAATTTACGTTATTTTATGTGTATTTTGTATATTTATATTTATACAAATACACATTCTTTTATTGGTATTTTGTTTATTTATTTTGATACGAATTTACATTATTTTATGTGTATTTTGTATACATTTTCTTATACGTATTTACTTCATTTTATGTGTATTTTGTATATATATTTTTATACAAATCTACGTTATTTTATGTGTATTCGTATATATATTTTGAAACAAATTTACATTGTTTTATATGTATTTTGCATATCTATTTCAATACAGATTTACCTTATTGTATGTGTATTTTGTATATTTATTTTAATAAAAATTAGTTTTTTCATGTGTATTTTGGTATATATATTTTTATAAAAAATGAGTTATTTAATGGGTATTTTGCATCTTTATTTTCATACAAATTTACATTGTTTTATTATAAAATAATATAAATTTGTATGAAAATATATATACAAATACACATAAAATGACATGAATTTGTATAAAATTTGTTTCAAAATATATACGAATACACACAATAAAATAACGTAAATTTTTATGAAAATGTATATATAAAATGCACATAAAATAGTTTAAATACGTAGAAATATATATATATATATATATATATATATATATATATATATATATATATATATATATATATATATATATATATATATATATATATATATATATATATATATATATATATATATATATATATATATATATATATATATATATATATATATATATATATATATATACAAAAAAAATAATGTAAATTCGTAAAAAAATAAATACAAAAAATTCCAATAAAAGAATGTATATTTGTAGGAAAATATATATACAAAAAACAAATAAAATAACTAAAATTTGTATAAAAATATATACAAAAATACACAAAAATAATTTAAATTTGTTTGAAAATAGATATGCAAAATACACATAAAGTTAGGCAAATTTGTATTGAAATACATATACAAAACTCACATAAAATAATGTAAATTTGTATGAAAATATATAAACAAATACATATAAAATCACGTAAATTTGGATAAAATATATATATACAAAATATACATTAGATATTTTAAATATGTATAAAAATGTATTGTATTATATATATTTTTATTGATATTTGCGTTACTTATGTGTATTTTGTATATTTTTTCTCATAGAAATTTACATTATTTTATTGGTATTTTGTCTATTTATTTTGAAACGAATTACATGATTATTTGTGTATTTTTTACATTTTTTTATACGTATTTACATTATTTAATGTGTATTTTGTTTATATATTTTTATACAAATTTACGTTATTATATGTGTATTTGTATAGGTATTTTGATACAAATTTACATTATTTTATGTATTTTGTATATATATTTCAATTCAAATTTAGCTTATTTTATGTGTATTTTGTATATATATTTTAATACAAAATCAAATATTTTATGTTTTTTCGTATATGTATTTAAAAAAAAATGCGTTATTTTATGGGTATTTTGCATCTTAATTTTCATTCAAATTTACATTATTTTATTAATATTTTCTGTATTTATTTTGATACGATTTTACATTATTTTATTTGTGTTTTGTATATATTTTTTTATACATATTTACATTATTTAATGTTTTTTTGTATATATATTTGATACAAATTTACGTTATTTTAAGTCTATATGTTTATATATTTTCATTCAAATTTACATTATTTTATGTGTATTTTGTATATGTATTTCAATACAAATTTACCTATTTTTATATGTTTTTTGTATATTTATTTTCATACAAGTTTAAATTATTTTTGTGTATTTTTGTATATAGTTTTATACAATTTTAGGCTATTTTATGTGTATTTTGTATATCTATTTTCATACAAATTCTCATTCTTTTCATGATATTTTGTTTATTTATTTTGACACGAATTAACATTATTTAATGTGTATTTTTTATATATATTTTTATACGTATTTACATTATTTCAAGTGTATTTTGTATATATATTTCTATAGAAATCTGCGTTATTTTATGTGTATTCGTATATATATTTTGAGACAAATTTACATTGTTTTATGTGTATTTTGCATATTTTTTCAATACAAATTTACCTTATTGTATGTGCATTTTGTATATTAATTTTAATACAAATTTGATTAATCTATGTGTATTTTTGTATATGTATTTTTATAAAAATATGCTTTATTTTATAGGTATTTTGCAACTTTATTTTCATACAAATTTACATTATTTTATTGATATTCTGTGAATTTATTTTAATATGATTTTACATTATTCTATGTGTATTTTGTATATATATTTTATATAAAATATATTTGTTTTCATTTCATACAAATCTACATTATTTTATGTGTTTTTTTGTACACGTATTTAAATACAAATTTAACTAGTTATATGTGTATTTTGTATATCTATTTTGTATGTATATTTTTATAGAAATTTACTCTATTTTATGAGTATTCGTATATATATTTTGATACATATTTACATTATTGATGTGTATTTTGCATATCTATTTCAATACCAATTTACTTTATTGTACGTGCATTTTGTATATTTATTTTAATACAAATTTAACTATTTTATATGTATTTTTGTATATATATTTTTAGGCAAATATGCGTTATTATATGGATATTTTGCATCTTTATTTTCATACAAATTTACATTATTTTATTGATATTCTCTTTATTTATTTTGATACGATTTAACATTATTCTATGTGTATTTTGTATATTTTTTTTATACATATTTACATTATTTAATGTTCATTTTGTATATATATTTTATCCAAATTTACATTATTTTATGTGTATTTGTTTATATATTTTCATACAAATCTACATTATTTTATGTGTTTTTTGTCTTTATTTTTTTCTACGTATTTAAATTATTTTATGTGTATTTTGTATATACATTTTCATAAAAAATTACGTTATTTTATTGTGTTTATAAGTATATATTTTGATACAAATTTTATACAAATTCATGTTATTTAATGTGTATTTGTATATATATTTTCATACAAATTTATATTATTTTATGTGTATTTTTTCATATATTTCATTACAAATTTACCTTATTTTCTGTTTATTTTGTATATTTATTTCATTCAATTTTAAATTATTTTATGTGTATATTTGTATTTGTATTTAGGTTATTTTATGTGTATTTTGTATATATATTTTCATCCAAAATAACATTATTTTATTGATATTTTCTTAATTTAATCCGATACGAATTTAGATTATTTCATAGGTATTTTGTATACATATTTTTATACTCATTTACATTATCTAAAGTGTGTTTTGTATATATATTTTTATGCAAATTTATTTTATGTTCATTTTTGTACATATATTTTTATAGAAATTTGCGTTATTTTATGTATATAGATTTATATAAATTTACGTTATTTTATGTGCATTTTGTATATTTATATTTAAACAAACACACATTCTTTTATTGGTATATTGTTTATTTACATTTATACGAATTTACATTATTTTATGTGTATTTTGTATACATTTTTTTATACGTATTTACTTAATATTATGTGTATTTTGTATATGTATTTTTATAGAAATCTACGATATTTTATGTGTATTCGCATATATATTTTGAAACAAATTTACATTATTTTATATGTATTTTGCATATCTATTTCAATACAAATTTACCTTATTGTATGTGCATTTTGTATATTTATTTTAATACAAATTCAAATATTTTATGTGTATTTTGGTATCAGTAATTTTATAAAAAAAAGCGTTATTTTATAGGTATTTTGCATCTTAATTTTCATATAAATTTACATTATTTTATTAATATTATGTGTATATATTTTGATACGATTTTAAATTATACTATTTGTGTTTTGTATATATTTTTTTTATACATATTTACATTATTTAATGTGTATTTTGAATATATATTTCATACAAATTTACGTTATTATATGTGTATTTGTTTATATATTTTCTTTCAAATTTACATTATTTTATATGTATTTTGTATATGTATTTCAATACAAATTAACCTAATTTTAAGTGTATTTTGTATATTTCTTTTCATACAAATTTAAATTATTTTTGAGTATTTTTGTATTTAGTTTTATACAAATTTAGGTTATTTTATGTACGCATTTACATTATTTAATGTGTGTTTTGTATATATATTTTTATCCAAAGTTACTTTATTATACGTTCATTTTTGGACATATATTTTTATGGAAATTACCGTTATTTTATATGTATTTGTATATGTTTTCTCAAACAAATTTACTTTATTTTTTTGATATTTTGTTTATTTAGTTTGATACGAATTACATGATTATATGTGTATTTTGTACATATTTTTTATACGTATTTACATTACTTAATGTGTATTTTGTTTATATATTTTTAAACAAATTTACGTTATTATATGTATTTTTTTAAATATTTTGATACAAATTTACATTATTTTATATATTTTGTATATACATTTCAATTCAAATTTAGCTTATTTTATCTGTATTTTGTATATCTATTTTCATACGAATTTAATAGCTTCTGTGTATTTTCGTATATAGTTTTATACAAATTTACGTTATTTTATGTGTATCTTGTATATTTATATTTATACAAATACACATTCTTTTATTGGTATTTTGTTTATTTATTTTGAAACGAATTTACATTATTTTATGTGTATTTTGTATACATTTTCTTATACGTATTTACTTCATTTTATGTGTATTTTGTATATATATTTTTATACAAATCTACGTTATTTTATGTGTATTCGTATATATATTTTGAAACAAATTTACATTGTTTTATATGTATTTTGTATATCTATTTCAATACAGATTTACCTTATTGTATGTGTATTTTGTATATTTATTTTAATACAAATTAATTTTTTCATGTGTATTTTGGTATATATATTTTTATAAAAAAATGCGTTATTTAATGGGTATTTTGCATCTTTATTTTCATACAAATTTTCATTGTTTTATTAATATTCTGTGTATTTATTTTGATACGATTTTACATTATTCTATTTGTGTTTTGTATATATTTTTTTATACATATTTACATTATTTAATGTGTATTTTGTATATTTTAAAACAAATTTACGTTATTTTATGCGCATCTGTTAAAATATTTTGATACAAATTTACATTATTTTATGTATTTTGTATATATATTTCAATACAAATTTAGTTTATTTTATATATATTTTGTATATCTATTTTCATTTGTATCAAAATAAATAAACAAAGTAGCAATAAAATAATGTAAATTTGGAGAAAACATATACAAATACACAGAAAATAACGCAAATTTCTAAAAAAATATATGTACAAAAATGCACATAAAATAAAGTAAATTTGCATAAAAATATATATACAAAACACACATTAAAAAATGTAAATGCGTACATAAAATATCCTAAATTTGTATAAAACTATATACAAAAATACACAAAAATATTTAAAATTTGTATGAAAAGAAATATACAAAATACACATAAAATAACGTAAATTTGTATAAAACTATATACAAAAATACACAGAAGTAATTAAATTCGTATGAAAATAGATATACAAAATACAGATAAAATAAGCTAAATTTGAATTGAAATGTATATACAAAATACATAAAATAATGTAGATTTGTATCAAAATATTTATAAAAATACCCATAAAATAACGCATTTTTTTTATTTATAAAAATATATATACCAAAATACACATAAAAAAATTAAATTTGTATTAAAATAAATATACAAAAAACACATACAATAAGGTAAATTTGTATTGAAATAGATATGCAAAATACATATAAAACAATGTAAATTTGTTTCAAAATATATATACGAATACACATAAAATAACGTAGATTTCTATAAAAATATATATACAAAATACACATAAAATGAAGTAAATACGTAAAAAAAATGTATTAAAAATACACATAAAATAATGTAAATTCGTATCAAAATAAATATACAAAATACCAATAAAAGAATGTGTATTTGTATAAATATAAATATACATAATACAAATATAATAACGTAAATTTATATAAAACTATATACAAAAATACACAGAAATATTTTAATTTGTATGAAAATAGGTATACAAAATAAGGTAAATTCGTTTCAAATTCAATAAACAAAACAGATAAAAGAACGTATATTTGTAGAAAAAATAAATATAAAAAATACACATTAAATAACGAAAATTTGTTTGAAAATATATAAAAAAATAAACAAAAATAATTTCAATTTGTATGAAAATAAATATACAAAATACACATGTATTTTGTATATCTATTTTCACAAAAATTTAATTACTTTTGTGTGTTTTTGCATATAGTTTTATATAAATTTACGTTATTTTATTTTAATTTTGAATATTTATATATATACAATACACATTCTTTTATTATTATTTTGTTTATTTATTTTGATACGAGTTTAAATTATTTTATGTGTATTTTGTATACCTTTTTTTATACGTATTTACTTCATTTTATGTGTATTTTGTATATTTATTTTCATAGAAATCTACGTTATTTTATGTGTATTCGTATATATATTTTACATGGTTTTATATGTATTTTGCATATCTATTTCAATACAAATTTACCTTATTGTATGTGAATTTTGTATATTTTTTTTAATACAAATTCAAATATTTTATGTGTGTCTTGGTATAAATATTTTTATAAAAAAATGCGTTATTTTATGGGTATTTTGCATTTTAATTTTTATACAAATTTACATTATTTTATTAATATTCTGTGTATTTATTTTGATACGATTTTATATTATTCTATTTGTGTTTTGTATATATTCTTTTATACATATTTACATTATTAAATGTGTATTTTTTATATATATTTTATACAAATTTACGTTATTTTAAGTGTATTTGTTTATATATTTTCATTCAAATTTACATTATTTTATGTGTATTTTGTAAATGTATTTCAATACAAATTTACCCTATTGTATGTGCATTTTGTATATTTATTTCAATACAAATTTAAATATTTTATGTGTTTTTTGGTATATATATTTTATACAAATTTAGGTGATTTTATGTGTATATTGTATATCTATTTTCATACAAAGACACATTCTTTTATTGATATTTTGTTTATTTATTTATATATATATTTACATATATTTATATGTATATATATATATATATATATATATATATATATATATATATATATATATATATATATATATATATATATATATATATATATATATATATATATATATATATATATATATATATATATATATATATATATATATATATATATATATATATATATATATATATATATATATATATATATATATATATATATATATATATATATATATATATATATATATATATATATATATATATATATATATATATATATATATATTTTTATACGTGTTTACATCATTTGATGTGTATTTTGTATATATATTTCTATAGAAATCTACGTTGAATTATGAGTATTCGTATATAGATTTTGAAATAAATTTACACTGTTTTATGTGTATTTTGCATATTTTTTCAATACAAATTTACCTTATTGTATAAGCATTTTGTATATTAATTTTAATACAAATTTAATTATGCTATGTGTATTTTTGTATATGTATTTTTATAAAAATATGCTTTATTTTATGGGTATTTTGCATTTTTATTTTCATACAAATTTATATTATTTTATTTATATATATATATATATATATATTTTTTTTAAACAATTTTACATTATTCTATGTGTATTTTGTATATCTATTTTTATACGTATTTACTTAATTTTATGTGTATTTTGTATATATATTTTTATAGAAATCTACGTTATTTTATGTGTATTCGTATATATATTTTGAAACAAATTTACATTGTTTTATATGTATTTTTGCATATCTCTTCCAATACAAATTTACCTTATTGTATGTGCATTTGTATATTTATTTCAATACAAATTTAAATATTTTATGTGTATTTTGTTATATATATTTTTATAAGAAATGCGCTATTTGCATCTTTATTTTCATACAAATTTACATTATTTTATTAATATTCGGTGTATTTATTTTGATACGATTTCACATTATTCTATTTGTTTTTTGTATATATTTTGTACATATTTACATTATTTAATGTGTATCTTGCATCTTTTATGTGTATTTGTTTATATATTTTCATACAAATTTACAATATTTTATGTGTAATTTGTATATGTATTTCAATACAGATTTGCCTAATTTTATGTGTATTTTGCATATCTATTTTCAAACAAATTTAAATTATTTCTATGTATTTTTTATATATTTTTATACAAATTTTAGTTATTTTATTTGTATTTTGTATTTATATTTTCCTATATTATATTATACGTATTTACATTATTTAATGTGTATTTTGTTTATATATTTTTATACAAATTTACGTTATTATATGTGTATTTGAATATATATTTTGATACAAATTTACATTATTTTATGAATTTTCTATATTTATTTCAATTCAAATTTAGCTTATTTTATGTGTCTTTTGTATATCTATTTTCATACAAATTTAATTATTTTTGTTTATTTTTGTATATAGTTTTATACAATTTTACGTTATTTTATGTGTATTTTGTATATTTATATTTATACAAGTGCACATTCTTTTATTTGCATTTAGTTTATTTATTTTGATACGAATTTACATTATTTTATGTGTATTTTGTATACATTTTCTTATACGTATTTACTTCATTTTAAGTGTATTTTGTATACATATTTTATAGAAATCTACGTTATTTTATGTGTATTCGTATGTATATTTTGAAACAAATTTACATTGTTTTATATGTATTTTTCATATCTATTTCAATACAAATTTATTTTATTGTATGTGCATTTTGTATATTTATTGTAATACAAATTTAAATATTTTATGTGCATTTTGGTATATATATTTTCATAAAAAATGCGTTTTTTTATGGGTATTTTGCCTCTTTATTTTCATACAAATTTACATTATTTTACTAATATTCTGTGTATTTTTTTTGATACTATTTTACATTATTCTAATTGTGTTTTGTATATATTTTTTTATACATATTTACATTATTTAATGTGTATTTTCTATATATATTTCATACAAATTTTCGTTATTTTAAGTGTATTTGTTTATATATTTTTATTCAAATTTACATTATTTTATGTGTATTTTGTATATGTATTTCAATAGAAATTTACCTAATTTCATGTGTATTTTGTATATATATTTTATACAAATTTAAATTATTTTTTGTGTATTTTTGTATAGAGTTTTATACAAATTTACAATATTTTATGTGTATTTTGTATATCTATTTTCATACAAATACACATTCTTTTATTGGTATTTTGTTTATTTATTTTGATGCGAATTTACATTATTTAATGTGTATTGTGTATATATATTTTTATACGTATTTACGTCATTTCATGTGTATTTTGTATATATATTTCTATAGAAATATACGTTATTTTATGTGTATTCGTATATATATTTTGAAACAAATATACATTGTTTTATGTGTATTTTGCATATTTTTTCAATACAAATTTACCTTATTGTACATGCATTTTGTATATTAATTTTAATACAAATTTAGCTATTCTATGTGTATTTTTGTATATGTATTTTTAAAAAAATATGCTTTATTTTATGGGTGTTTTGCATCTTTATTTTCATACAAAATTACATTATTTTATTGATATTCTGTGTATTTATTTTGATACGATTTTACATTATTCTATGTATATTTTGTACGATATATATTTTATACCAATGTACGTTATTTTATGTGAATTTGTTTTCATTTCATACAAATTTACATTATTTTATGTGAATTTTGTACAAGTATTTAAATACAAATTTAACTAATTATATGTGTATTTTGTATATCTATTTTCATACAAATTGAAATTAATTGTGTGTATTTTTGTGTATATTTTTATTCAAATTTTCGTAATTTTATGTGTATTTTGTATATTTATTTTCCTACAAATATACGTTATTTTATCGGAATTTTATTTATTTATTTTGATACGCATTTTCATTTTTTTTAGGTGTATTTTATATATATATTTTTATACTTATTTACATATTTTTATATGTATTTTGAAAATATATTTTCATAGAAATTTACTCTATATGTATATGTATATATATATATATATATATATATATATATATATATATATATATATATATATATATATATATATATATATATATATATATATATATATATATATATATATATATATATATATATATATATATAATATATATATATATATACACATAAATATAATAATAAATACACATAAAAAATTTGAATTTGAATGAAAAAGATATAAAATAAATAAAAAATAAGGCAAATTTATAATGATATACAAAATACACATAAAATAATGTAGATTTGTTTCAAAATATATATACGAATACACATAAAATAACGTAGATTTCTATAGAAATATATATACAAAATACACATGAAATTTTGTAAATACGTATAAAAATATATATACAAAATACACATTAAATAATGTAAATTCGTGTCAAAATAAATAATTAAAATATCAATAAAAGAATGTGTATTTGTATGAAAATACATATAAAATACATAAAATACCGTAAATTTGTTTAAAACTATATATAAAAATACACAAAAATAAGTTAAATTTGTATGAAAATAAATATAGAAAATACACATAAAATTAGGTAAATTTGTAAAGAAATACATATACAAAATACACATAAAATAATGTAAATTTGAATGAAAATATATAAACAAATACACTTAAATTAACATAAATTTATATAAAATATATATAAAAAATACTCATTAAATAATGTATATATGTATAAAAAATATATATACAAAACACAAATAGAATAATGTAAAATCGAATTAAAATAAATACACAGAATGTAAATAAAATAATGTAAATTTGTATGAAAATAAAGATGCAAAATACCCATAAAATAACGCATTTTTTAAATATACAAAATACGGATGAAAGGATGTTAATACGTATAAAAATATATATACAAAATAAACATTAAATAATGTAAATTCGCGTCAAAATAAATAAACAAAATATCAATAAAAGAATGTGTATTTGTATGAAAATAAATATACAAAATACACATAAGATAACATAAATTTGTATAAAACTATATACAAAAATACACAAAAATAATTTAAATTTGTATGAAAATAAATATACAAAATACACATAAAATTAGGTAAATTTGTATTGAAATACATATACAAAATACACATAAAATACTGTAAATTTGAATGAAAATACATAAACAAATACACTTAAAATAACGTAAATTTGTATAAAAAAATATATACAAAACACAAATAGAATAATGTAAAATCGTATTAAAATAAATACACAGAATATTAATAAAATAATGTAAATTTGTATGAAAATAAAGAAGCAAAATACCCATAAAATAACGCTTTTATTTTTTTAAATACATATAATACACATAAAAAAATTTATTTGTATTAAAATAGATATACAAAATACACATACAATAAGGTAAATCTGTATTGAAATAGATATGCAAAATACATATAAAACCATGTAAATTTGTTTCAAAATATATATACGAATACACATAAAATAACGTAGATTTGTATAAAAATATATATACAAAATACACGTAAAATGAAGTAAATACGTATAAAAAAATGTATACAAAATACACATAAAATAATGTAAATTCGTATCAAAATAAATAAACAAAATACCAATAAAAGAATGTGTATTTGTATAAATATAAATATACAAAATACACATAAAATAACGTAAATTTGTATAAAACTATATACAAAAATACACATAAGTAATTAAATTCGTATGAAAATAGATATACAAAATACAGATAAAATAAGCTAAATTTGAATTGAAATGTATATACAAAAAACATAAAATAATGTAATTTTGTATCAAAATATTTATAAAAATACACATAATAACGTAAATTTGTTTAAAAATATATAAACAAAATACACATTAAGTAATGTAAATACGTATAAAAAAATATGTATAAAATACACATATAATCATGTAATTCGTATCAAACTAAATAAACAAAATAGCAATAAAATATTGTAAATTTGTATGAGAAAACATATACAAATACGTATAAAATAACGCTAATTTCTATAAAAATATATGTCCAAAAATGAACGTAAAATAAATTAACTTTGGATAAAAATATATATACAAAACACACATTAAATAATGTAAATGCGTACATAAAATAACCTAAATTTGTATAAAACTATATACAAAAATACACAAAAATAATTTAAATTTCTATGAAAAGAAATATACAAAATACACATAAAATTAGGTTAATTTCTCTTGAAATACATATACAAAATACACATAAAATAATGTAAATTTGAAAGAAAATATATAAACAAATACACATATAATAACGTAAATTTGTATGAAATATATATTCAAAATACACATTAAATAATGTAAATATGTATAAAAAAATATATACAAAACACAAATAGAATAATGTAAAATCGTATCAAAATATATACACAGAATATTAATGAAATAATGTAAATTTGTATGAAAATTAAGATGCAAAATACCTATAAAATAACGCATTTTTTATAAAATTATTGATACCAAAATACACATAAAATATTTGAATTTGTATCAAAATAAATATACAAAATGCACATACAATAAGGTAAATTTGTATTGAAATAGATATGCAAAATACATATAAAATAATGTAAATTTGTTTCAAAATATATATGCGAATACACATAAAATAACGTAGATTTCTATAAAAATACATATTCAAAATACACATAAAATTAAGTAAATACGTATAAAAATATGTATACAAAATACACATAAAATAATGTAAATTCGTATAAATATAAATAAATAATATAGCAATAAAAGAATGTGTATTTGTATAAATATAAATATACAAAATGCACATAAAATAACGTTAATTTATATAAAACTATATACATAAAATAACGCAAATTTCTATAAAAATATATGTACAAAAATGAACATAAAATAAATTTGCATAAAAATATATATACAAAACACACATTAGATAATGTAAATGAGTATAAAAATATGTATACAAATTACCTATGAAATAATCTTAATTCGTATCGAATTAAATTAAGAAAATACCAATATAATAATGTAATTTTGGATGAAAATATATATACAAAATACACATCAAATAACCTAAATACAAATGCAAATATACACATAAAATAATTTAAAATTGAATGAAATAAATATACAAAATAAACATAAAATAAGGTAAATTTGCTATGAAATATATGAAAAAAAACACATAAAATAATATAAATTTGTATGAAAATATATATACAAATACACATTAAATAACATGAATTTGTATAAAATTTGTATCAAAATACATACGAATACACACAATAAAATAACGTAATTTTTTATGAAAATGTATATACAAAATACACATAAAATAATATAAATTTGTATAAAAATATATAAACAAATACACATAAAATAATGTAAATTTGGATGAAATATATATACAAAATAAACCTTAAATAATGTAAATATGTATAAAAAATATATACATAATACACATAGAATAATGTTAAATCGTCTCAAAATCAATAAAGAGAATATCAATAAAATAATGTAAATTTGTATGAAAATAAAGCTGCAAAATATCCATATAATAACGCATATTTGCATAAAAGTATATGTACAAAAATACGTATAAAATAATTAAATTTGTATTAAAATAAATATACAAAATGCACGTACAATGAAGAAAATTTGTATTGAAATATATATGCAAAATACACATCAATAATGTAAATTTGTATCAAAATATATATACGAATACTCATAAAATAGAGAAAATTTCTATGAAAATATACATACAAAATAGATATACAAAATACACTTATAACTAGTTAAATTTGTATTTAAATACATGTACAAAAAACACATAAAATAATGTAGATTTGTATGAAATGAAAACAAATACATTTTATATAAAATATATATACAAAATACACATAGAATAATGTAAAATCATACCAAATAAATACACAGAATATCAATAAAATAATGTAAATTTGTATGAAAATAAAGATGCAAAATACCCATAAAATAAAGCATATTTTAAAAAAATACATACACAAAAATACACATAGATTAATCAAATTTGTATAAAAATTAATATACAAAATGCACATACAATAATATAGATTTGTATTGAAAAAATATGCAAAATACACATCAAACAATGTAAATTTGTTTCAAAATATATATACGAATACACATAAAATAACGTAGATTTCTATAGAAATATATATACAAAATACACTTGAAATAATGTAAATACGTATAAAAATATATATACAAAATACACATTAAATAATGTTAATTCGTGTCAAAATAAATAAAAAAAATATCATGAAAAGAATGTGTATTTGTATGAAAATAGATATACAAAATACACATAAAATAACCTAAATTTGTATAAAACTATATACAAAAATACAAAAAAATAATTTAAACTTGTATGAAAATAAATTTACAAAAAACATAAAATTAGGTAAATTTGTATTGAAATACATATACAAAATACACATAAAATAATGTAAATTTGAATGAAAATATATAAACATATAGACTTAAAATAACGTAAATTTGTATCAAATATATATATATATATATATATATATATATATATATATATATATATATATCTATATATATATATATATATATATATATATATATATATATATATATATATATATATATATATATATATATATATATATATATGTATATAAACACATTAAATAATGTAAATATGTATAAAAAAAATATATACAAAACACAAATAAAATAATGTAAAATCGTATCAAAATAAATACAGAAAATATTAATAAAATAATGTAAATTTGTATGAAAATTAAGAATCAAAATACCCATGGCATGTGTATTCGTATATATATTTTGAAACAAATTTACATTGTTTATATGTATTTTGCATATCTATTTTTGTGTATTCTGTATTTATTTTTGTTATACATAGAATAATGTAAAATCGTATCAAAATAAGTACACAGAATATCATTAAAATAATTTAAATTTGTATTAAAACAAAGATGCAAAATACCCATAAGATAAAGAATTTTTTTTTTAAAAATACATATACAAAAATACACATAGAATAATTAAATTTGTATTAAAATTAATATACAAAATGCACACATACAATAAGGTAAATTTGTATTGAAAAAAAAAGCAAAATACAAATAAACATTGTAAATTTGTTTCAAAATATATATACAAATACACATACAATAACGTAGA
This sequence comes from Eriocheir sinensis, assembly GCF_024679095.1. NCBI lineage: Eukaryota > Metazoa > Arthropoda > Malacostraca > Decapoda > Varunidae > Eriocheir > Eriocheir sinensis. The sequence continues at coordinate 364,929 of NW_026110308.1, read as the reverse complement.
TTTCTATAGAAATATATATACAAAATACACATGAAATTATGTAAATACGTATAAAAATATATATATAAAATACAAATTAAGTAATGTAAATTCGTGTCAAAATAAATAAACAAAATATCATGAAAAGAATGTGTATTTGTATGAAAATAAATAATAGATAATAAATTTGTATGAAATATATATGCATGATATACATTAAATAATGTAAATATGTATAAAAAAATATATATACAAAAAACAAATGGAATAATGTAAGATCGTATCAAAATAAATACACAGAATATTAATAAAATAATGTAAATTTGAATGAAAATAAAGATGCAAAATTCCCATCAAATAGCGCATTTCTTAAAAAAATATATATACCAAAATACACATAAAATATTTAAATTTGTATTGAAATAAATATACAAAATGCACATACAATAAGGTAAACTTCTATTGAAAGAGATATGCAAAAATACATATAAAACGAAGTAAATTTGTTTCAAAATATATATACGAATACACATAAAATAACGTAGATTTCTATAAAAATATATATACAAAATACACATAAAATTAGGTAAATACGTATAAAAAAATGTAAACAAAATACACATAAAATAATATAAATTCGAATCAAAATAAATAAACAAAATACCAATAAAAGAATGTGTATTTGTATAAATATAAATGTACAAAATACACATACAAAATAAACATAAAATAAGGTAAATTTATAATGAAATATATGTACAAAATATACATAAAATAATGTAAATTTATATGAAAATATATATACAAATACACATAAAATACCATGAATTTGTATAAAATTATATATTCAAAATAAATATTAAATAATGTAAATGCGTATAAAAATATATATAAAAAGTATTTTGTATATGTTTTCTCATACAAATTTACATTATTTAATTAGTTTTTTGTTTATTTATTTTGATACGAATGACTTGATTATTGGTGTATTTTGTAAATATTTTTTTATACGTGTTTACATTACTTAATGTGTATTTTGTTTATATATTTTTTTTACAAATTTACGTTATTATATGTGTATTTGTTAAAAATATTTTGAAACGAATTTACTTTATTTTATGTATTTTGTATATATATTTCAATTCAAATTTAGCTTATTTTGTGTGTATTTTGTATATTTATTTTCATACAAATTTAATTACTTCTGTGTATTTTTGTATATAGTTTAATACAAATTTACGTTATTTTATGTGCATTTTGTATATTTATATTTATACAAATACACATTCTCTTATTGGTATTTTGTTTATTTATATTTATACGAATTTACATTATTTTATGTGTATTTTGTATACATTTTTGATTCGTATTTACTTAATTTTGTATGTATATATATATATTTATAGAAATCTACGTTATTTTATGTTTATTCGTATATATATTTTGAAACAAATTTACATTGTTTCATATGTTTTTTGCATATCTATTTCAATACAAATTTACCTTATTGTATGTGCATTTTGTATATTTATTTTAATACAAATTCAAATATTTTATGTGTATTTTTATATATATAATTTTATAAAAAATGCGTTATTTTATAGGTATTTTGCATCTTAGTTTTCTTACAAATGTACATTATTTTATTAATATTCTGTGTATATATTTTGATACGATTTTATATTATACTATTTGTGTTTTGTATATATTTTTTATACATATTTTCATTATTTAATGTGTATTTTTTATATATATTTTATACAAATTAACGTCATTTTAAGTGTATTTGTTTATATAATTTCATTCAAATTTACATTATTTTAAGTGTATTTTGTATATGTATTTCAATACAAATTTACCTAATTTTATGTGTATTTTGTATATTTATTTTCATACAAGTTTAAATTATTTTTGTGTTTTTTTGTATATACATATAGAGTAAATTTCTATGAAAATATATATTCAAAATACATATAAAATTATGTAAATAAGTATAAAAATATATATATCAAATACACCTAAAAAAATGAAAATTCGTATCAAAATAAATAAACAAAATTCCGATAAAAGAACGTATATTTGTAGGAAAATAAATATACAAAATACACATAAAATTACGAAAATTTGAATAAAAGTATATACAAAAAAACAAAAAAATAAATTTCAATTTGTATGAAAATAGATATACAAAATACACATATAATTAGTCAAATTTGTATTTAAATAAATGTACAAAATACACATAAAATAATGTAAATTTGTATGAAATGAAAACAAATTCACATAAAATAACGTACATTTGTATAAAATAGATATACAAAATATACATAGAATAATGTAAAATCGTATCAAAATAAATACACAGAATATCAATAAAATAATGTAATTTTGTATGAAAATAAAGATGCAAAATACCCATAAAATAAAGCATATTTTTTTTAAATACATATACAAGAATACACATAGAATAATTGAATTTGTATTAAAATTAATATACAAAATGCACGTACAATAAGGGAAATTTGTATTGAAAAAATATACAAAATGCACATAAAACAATGTATATTTGTTTCAAAATATATATACGAATACACATAAAATAACGTATATTTCTATAGAAATAAATATACAAAATACACATGAAATGACGTAAATACGTATAAAAATATATATACACAATACACATTAAATAATGTAAATTCGCATCAAAATAAATAAACAAAATGTCAATAAAAGAATGTGTATTTGTATGAAAATAGATATACAAAATACACATAAAATATTGTAAATTTGTATAAAACTCAATTAAAAAAATACACAAAAATAATTTAAATTTGTATAAAAATATATTTAAAAAATACACATAAAACTAGTTAAATTTCTATTGAAATACATATACAAAATACACATAAAATAATGTAAATTTGAATGAAAATATATAAACAAATACACTTAAAATAACGTAAATTTGTATGAAATATATATAGAAAATACACAATAAATAATGTAAATATGTATAAAAAATATATATACAAAACACAAATAGAATAATGTAAAATAGTATCAAAATAAATACACAGAATATTAATAAAATAATGTAAATTTGTATGAAAATAAAGATGCAAAATACCCATAAAACAACGCATTTTTTATGAAAATATATATACCAAAATACACATAAAATATTTAAATTTGTATTACAATAAATATACAAAATGCACATACAATAAGGTAAATTTGTATTGAAATAGATATGCAAAATACACATAAAACAATGTAAATTTGTTTCAAAATATATATACGAATACACATAAAATAACGTAGATTTCTATAAAAATATATATACAAAATACACAAAATGAAGTAAATACGTATAAGAAAATGTATACAAAATACACATAAAATAATGTAAACTCGTATCAAAATAAATAAACTAAATGCCAATAAAAGAATGTTTACTTGTATAAATATAAATATACAAAAAAAAAACACAATATAACGTAAAATTGTATAAAACTATATACAAAAATACACAAAAATAATTAAATTTGTATGAAAATAGATATACAAAAGACACATAAAATAAGCTAAATTTGAATTGAAATAAATATAGAAAATACATAAAATAATGTAAATTTGTATCAAAATATATATTCAAATACACATATATTAAAATTAATATACAAAATGCGTATATAATAAGATAAATTTGTATTGAAAAAAACATACACGTTTACTCATACAAATTTATAGTATTTTATTGGTATTTTGTTTATTTATTTTGATACGAATTACATGATGTGTATTTTGTACATATTTCTTTATACGTATTTACATTATTTAATGTGTATTTTGTTTATATATTTTCATACAAATTTACGTTATTATATGTGTATTTGTATAAATATTTTGATACAAATTTACTTTATTTTATGTATTTTGTATATATATTTCAATTCAAATTTAGCTTTTTTTGTGTGTATTTTGTATATATTTTCATACAAATTTAATTACTTCTGTGTATTTTTGTATATAGTTTTATATAAATTTACGTTATTTTATGTGTATTTTGTATATTTATATTTATACAAATACACATTCTTTTATTGGTATTTTGTTTATTTATTTTGTTTCGAATTTACATTATTTTATGTGTATTTTGTATACATTTTTTTATACGTATTTACTTCATTTTATGTGTATTTTGTATATATATTTTTATAGAAATCTACGTTATTTTATGTGTATTCGTATATATATTTTGAAACAAATTTACATTGTTTTATATGTATTTTGCATATCTATTTCAATACAAATTTACCTTATTTTATGTGTTTTTTGTATATTTATTTAAATACAAATTTAATTTTTTGATGTGTATTTTGGTATATATATTTTTATAAATAAAAAAAATGCATTATTTTTTGGGTATTTTGCTTCTTTATTTTCATACAAATTTACATTATTTTATTAATATTCTGTGTATTTATTTTGATACGATTTTACATTATTCTATTTGTGTTTTGTACATATTTTTTTTATACAAATTTACGTTATTTTAAGTGTATTTGTTTATGTATTTTCATTCAAATTTACATTATTTTATGTGTATTTTGTGTATGTATTTCAATTCAAATTTACCTAATTTTATGTGTATTTTGTATATTTATTTTCATACAAATTTAAAATATTTTTGTTTATTTTTGTATATAGTTTGATACAAATTTAGGTTATTTTATGTGTATTTTGTATATCTATTTTCATACAAATACACATTCTTTTATTGATATTTTGTTTATTTATTTTGACATAATTTTATGTGAATTTGTTTTCATTTCATACAAATTTACATTATTTTATGCGTATTTTGTACATGTATTTAAATACAAATTTAACTAATTATATGTATATTTTGTATATCTATTTTCATACAAATTTAAATTTATTTTTTTGTTTTTTTGTATATATTTTTATTCAAATTTTCGTAATCTTATAAAAATATATATACCAAAATACACATAAAATATTTAAATATGCATTGAAATAAATATACAAAATGCACATACAATAAGGTAAATTTGTATTGAAAGAGATATGCAAAAATACATATAAAACAATGTAAGTTTGTTTCAAAATATATATACGAATACAAATAAAAAAACGTAGATTTCTATAAAAATATATACACAAAATACACATAAAATTAAGTAAATACGTATAAAAAAATGTATACAAAATACACATAAAATAATGTAAATTCGAATTAAAATAAATAAACAAAATAACAATACAAGAATGTGTATTTGGATAAATATAAATATACAAAATACACATACAAAATAAACATAAAATAAGGTAGATTTATAAAAAAATATATGTACAAAATACACATAAAATAATGTAGATTTATATAAAAATATATATACAAATACACATAAAATACCATAAATTTGTATAAAAATATATATTCAAAATAAATATTAAATAATGTAAAAGCGTATAAAAATATATATACAAAGTACATATAAAATAATGTAAATTCGTATCAATATAAATCAACAAAACACCAATAAAATAATATATATTTGAATGAAAATAAATTTACAAAGTACTCATAACATAACTAAAATTTGTATTAAAATATATACAAAAATACATAGAAATAATTTGAGTTTGTATGAAAATAGATATACAAAATACACATAAAACTAGGTAAATTTCTTTTGAAATGTATATACAAAATACCCATAAAATATTGTAAATTTGTGTTAAAATATATAAGCAAATACACATAAAATAACGTATATTTGTATGAAAAATATATACAAAATACACATAGAATAATGTCAATTCGTATGAAAATAATTGAGCAGAATATCAATAAAATAATGTAAATTTGTATGAAAATAAAGATGCAAAGTACCCAAAAAATAAAGCATATGTTTATAAAAAATACAGATACAAAAATACACATCGAATAACTAAATTTGTATTAAAATTAATATACAAAATGCGTATATAATAAGGTAAATTTAAATTGAAAAAATATGCAACATACACGTTTACTCATACAAAATTATATTATTTTATTGGTATTTTGTTTATTTATTTTGATACGAATTACATGATTATATGTGTATTTTGTACATATTTTTTTATACGTATTTACATTATTTAATGTGTATTTTGTTTATATATTTTCATACAAATTTACGTTATTATATGTGTATTAGTATAAATATTTTGATACAAATTTACTTTATTTCATGTATTTTGTATATATATTTCAATTCAAATTTAGCTTATATCGTGTGTATTTTGTATATATTTTCATACAAATTTAATTACTTCTGTGTATTTTTGTATATAGTTTTATATAAATTTACGTTATTTTATGTGTATTTTGTATATTTATATTCATACAAATACACATTCTTTTATTGGTATTTTGTTTATTTATTTTGATACGAGTTTACATTATTTTATGTGTATTTTGTATACATTTTTTTATACGTATTTACTTCATTTTATGTGTATTTTGTATATATATTTTTATAGAAATCTACGTTATTTTATGTGTATTCGTATATATATTTTGAAACAAATTTACATTGTTTTATATGTATTTTGCATATCTATTTCAATACAAATTTACCTTATTGTATGTGTTTTTTGTATATTTATTTTAATACAAATTTAATTTTTTGATGTGTATTTTGGTATATATATTTTTATAAATAAAAAAAATGCGTTCTTTTATGGGTATTTTGCTTCTTTATTTTCATACAAATTTACATTATTTTATTAATATTCTGTGTATTTATTTTGATACGATTTTACATTATTCTATTTGTGTTTTGTACATATTTTTTTTATACAAATTTACGTTTTTTTTTTTTAATTATTGATAACAAAATACACATAAAATATTTCAATTTGTATTAAAATAAATATACAAAATGCACATACAATTAGGTAAATTTGTATTGAAATAGATATGCAAAATACATATAAAATAATGTAAATTTGTTTCAAAATATATATACGAATACACATAAAATAACGTAGATTTCTATAAAAATACATATACAAAATACACATAACATTAAGTAAATACGTATAAAAAAATGTATACAAAATACATATAAAATAATGTAAATTCGTATAAATGTAAATAAACAATATACCAATAAAAGAATGTGTATTTGTATAAATATAAATATACAAAATGCACATAAAATAACGTAAATTTATATAAAACTATATACATAAAATAACGCAAATTTCTATAAAAATATATGTACAAAAATGAACATAAAATAAATTTGCATAAAAATATATATACAAAACACACATTAGATAATGTAAATGAGTATAAAAATATGTATAGAAAATACCTATGAAATAATCTAAATTCGTATCGAATTAAATTAAGAAAATACCAATAAAATAATGTAATTTTGGATGAAAATATATATACAAAATACACATAAAATAACCTAAATACAAATATACACATAAAATATTGTATTTTGTATATACATTTCAATTCAAATTTAGCTTATTTTATCTATATTTTGTATATCTATTTTCATACGAATTTAATGATCTCTGTGTATTTTTGTATAGTTTTATACAAATTTACGTTATTTTATGTGTATTTTGTATATTTATATTTATACAAATACACATCCTTTTATTGGTGCTTTGTTTATTTATTTTGATACGAATTTACATTATTTTATGTGTATTTTCTATACATTTTCTTATACGTATTTACTTCATTTTATGTGTATTTTGTATATATATTTTTATACAAATCTACGTTATTTTATGTGTATTCGTATATATATTTTGAAACAAATTTACATTGTTTTATATGTATTTTGCATATCTATTTCAATACAGATTTACCTTATTGTATGTGTATTTTGTATATTTATTTTAATACAAATTAATTTTTTCATGTGTATTTTGGTATATATATTTTTATAAAAAATGCGTTATTTAATTGGTATTTTGCATCTTTATTTTCATACAAATTTACATTCTTTTATTATAAAATAATATAAATTTGTATGAAAATATATATAAAAATACACATAAAATAACATGAATTTGTATAAAATTTGTTTCAAAATATATACGAATACACACAATAAAAAAACGTAATTTTTTATGAAAATGTATATATAAAATACACATAAAATAGTTTAAATACGTAGAAAAATATATATACAAAATACACATAAAATAATGTAAATTCGTAAAAAATTAAATACACAAAATTCCAATAAAAGAATGTATATTTGTAGGAAAATATATCCAAAAAACAAATAAAATAACTAAAATTTGTATAAAAATATATACAAAAATACACAAAAATAATTTAAATTTGTTTGAAAATAGATATGCAAAATACACATAAAGTTAGGCAAATTTGTATTGAAATACATATACAAAACTCACATAAAATAATGTAAATTTGTATGAAAATATAAACAAATACATATAAAATCACGTAAATTTGGATAAAATATATATATATACAAAATATACATTAAATATTTTAAATATGTATAAAAATATATTATATTATATGTATTTTTATTGATGTTTGCGTTATTTATGTGTATTTTGTATATGTTTTCTCATAGAAATTTACATTATTTTACTGGTATTTTGTCTATTTATTTTGATACGAATTACATGATTATTTGTGTATTTTTTACATTTTTTTTATACGTATTTACTTAATTTAATGTGTATTTTGTTTATATATTTTTATACAAATTTACGTTATTATATGTGTATTTGTATAGGTATTTTGATACAAATTTACCTTATTTTATGTATTTTGTATATATATTTCAATTCAAATTTTGCTTATTTTATGTGTATTTTGTATATCTATTTATTTTAATACAAAATCAAATATTTTATGTTTTTTCGTATATATATTTTTATAAAAAATGCGTTATTTTATTGGTATTTTGCATCTTAATTTTCATACAAATTTACATTATTTTATTAATATTTTCTGTATTTATTTTGATACGATTGTTTTGTATATATTTTTTTATACATATTTATATTATTTAATGTTTTTTTTGTATATATATATGATACAAATTTACGTTATTTTAAGTCTATATGTTTATATATTTTCATTCAAATTTACATTATTTTATGTGTATTTTGTATATGTATTTCAATACAAATTTACCTATTTTTATATGTTTTTTGTATATTTATTTTCATACAAGTTTAAACTATTTTTTTTGTATTTTTGTATATAGTTTTATACAAATTTAGGTTATTTTATGTGTATTTTGAATATCTATTTTCATACAAATACACATTCTTTTCATGCTATTTTGTTTATTTATTTTGACACGAATTAACATTATTTAATGTGTATTTTTTATATATATTTTTATACGTATTTACATTATTTCAAGTGTATTTTGTATATATATTTCTATAGAAATCTGCGTTATTTTATGTGTATTCGTATATATATTTTGAGACAAATTTACATTGTTTTATGTGTATTTTGCATATTTTTTCAATACAAATCTACCTTATTGTATGTGCATTTTGTATATTAATTTTAATACAAATTTGATTAATCTATGTGTATTTTTGTATATGTATTTTTATAAAAATATGCTTTATTTTATGGGTATTTTGCATCTTTATTTTCATACAAATTTACATTATTTTATTGATATTCTGTGTATTTATTTTAATAAGATTTTACATTATTCTATGTGTATTTTGTATATGTATTTTATATAAAATGTATTTGTTTTCATTTCATACAAATCTACATTATTTTATGTATTTTTTTGTACATGTATTTAAAAACAAATTTAAGTAGTTATATGTGTATTTTGTATATCTATTTTGTATGTATATTTTTATAGAAATTTACTCTATTTTATGAGTATTCGTATATATATTTTGATACAAATTTACATTATTGATGTGTATTTTGCATAATTATTTCAATACCAATTTACTTTATTGTACGTGCATTTTGTATATTTATTTTAATACAAATTTAACTATTTTATATGTATTTTTGTGTATATATTTTTATGCAAATATGCGTTATTATATGGATATTTTGCATCTTTATTTTCATACAAATATACATTATTTTATTGATATTCTTTTTATTTATTTTGATACGATTTAACATTATTCTATGTGTATTTTGTATATTTTTTTATACATATTTACATTATTTAATGTTCATTTTGTATATATATTTTATCCAAATTTACATTATTTTATGTGTATTTGTTTATATATTTTCATACAAATTTACATTATTTGATGTGTTTTTTGTATATATATTTTTCTACGTATTTAAATTATTTGATGTGTATTTTGTATATACATTTTCATAAAAAAATTACGTTATTTTATTGTGTGTATAAGTATATATTTTGATACAAATTTTATACAAATTCATGTTATTTAATGTGTATTTGTATATATATTTTCATACAAATTTATATTATTTTATGTGTATTTTTTCATATATTTCATTACAAATTTACCTTATTTTATGTTTATTTTGTATATTTATTTCATTCAATTTTAAATTATTTTATGTGTATATTTGTATTTGTATTTAGGTTATTTTATGTGTATTTTGTATATATATTTTCATCCAAAATTACATTATTTTATTGATATTTTCTTAATTTAATTCGATACGAATTTAGATTATTTCATAGGTATTTTGTATACATATTTTTATACTCATTTACATTATCTAAAGTGTGTTTTGTATATATATTTTTATGCAAATTTATTTTATTTTCATTTTTGTACATATATTTTTATAGAAATTTGCGTTATTTTATGTATATAGATTTATATAAATTTACGTTATTTTATGTGCATTTTGTATATTTATATTTATACAAATACACATTCTTTTATTGGTATATTGTTTATTTACATTTATACGAATTTACATTATTTTATGTGTATTTTGTATACATTTTTTTATACGTATTTACTTAATATTATGTGTATTTTGTATATGTATTTTATAGAAATCTACGTTATTTTATGTGAATTCGTATATATATTTTGAAACAAATTTACATTATTTTATATGAATTTTGCATATCTATTTCAATACAAATCTACCTTATTGTATGTGCATTTTGTATATTTATTTTAATACAAATTGAAATATTTTATGTGTATTTTGGTATCAATAATTTTATAAAAAATGCGTTATTTTATAGGTATTTTGCATTTTAATTTTCATACAAATTTACATTATTTTATTAATATTCTGTGTATATACTTTGATGCGATTTTACTTTGTACTATTTATGTTTAGTATATATTTTTTTTATACATATTTACATTATTTAATGTGTATTTTTTATATATATTTTTATACGTATTTACATTATTTCAAGTGTATTTTGTATATATATTTCTATAGAAATCTGCGTTATTTTATGTGTATTCGTATATATATTTTGAGACAAATTTACATTGTTTTATGTGTATTTTGCATATTTTTTCAATACAAATCTACCTTATTGTATGTGCATTTTGTATATTAATTTTAATACAAATTTGATTAATCTATGTGTATTTTGTATATGTATTTTTATAAAAATATGCTTTATTTTATGGGTATTTTGCATCTTTATTTTCATACAAATTTACATTATTTTATTGATATTCTGTGTATTTATTTTAATATGATTTTACATTATTCTATGTGTATTTTGTATATATATTTTATATAAAAGGTATTTGTTTTCATTTCATACAAATCTACATTATTTTATGTGTTTTTTTGTACATGTATTTAAATACATATTTAAGTAGTTATATGTGTATTTTGTATATCTATTTTGTATGTATATTTTTATAGAAATTTACTCTATTTTATGAGTATTCGTATATATATTTTGATACAAATTTATATTATTGATGTGTATTTTGCATATCTATTTCAATACTAATTTACTTTATTGTACGTGCATTTTGTATATTTATTTTAATACAAATTTAACTATTTTATATGTATTTTTGTGTATATATTTTTATGCAAATATGCGTTATTATATGGATATTTTGCATCTTTATTTTCATACAAATTTACATTATTTTATTGATATTCTTTTTATTTATTTTGATACGATTTAACATTATTCTATGTGTATTTTGTATATTTTTTTATACATATTTACATTATTTAATGTTCATTTTGAATATATATTTTATCCAAATTTACATTATTTTATGTGTATTTGTTTATATATTTTCATACAAATTTACATTATTTGATGTGTTTTTTGTATATATATTTTTCTACGTATTTAAATTATTTTATGTGTATTTTGTATATACATTTTCATAAAAAAATTACGTAATTTTATTGTGTGTATAAGTATATATTTTGATACAAATTTTATACAAATTCATGTTATTTAATGTGTATTTGTATATATATTTTCATACAAATTTATATTATTTTATGTGTATTTTTTCATATATTTCATTACAAATTTACCTTATTTTATGTTTATTTTGTATATTTATTTCATTCAATTTTAAATTATTTTATGTGTATATTTGTATTTGTATTTAGGTTATTTTATGTGTATTTTGTATATATATTTTCATCCAAAATTACATTATTTTATTGATATTTTCTTAATTTAATTCGATACGAATTTAGATTATTTCATAGGTATTTTGTATACATATTTTTATACTCATTTACATTATTTAAAGTGTGTTTTGTATATATATTTTTATGCAAATTTATTTTATGTTCATTTTTGTACATATATTTTTATAGAAATTTGCGTTATTTTATGTATATAGATTTATATAAATTTACGTTATTTTATGTGAATTTTTATATTTATATTTATACAAATAAACATTCTTTTATTAGTATATTTTTATTTACATTTATACGAATTTACATTATTTTATGTGTATTTTGTATACATTTTTTTATACGTATTTACTTAATATTATGTGTATTTTGTATATGTATTTTTATAGAAATCTACGTTATTTTATGTGTATTCGTATATATATTTTGAAACAAATTTACATTATTTTATATGTATTTTGCATATCTATTTCAATACAAATTTACCTTATTGTATGTGCATTTTGTATATTTATTTTAATACAAATTGAAATATTTTATGTGTATTTTGGTATCAATAATTTTATAAAAAATGCGTTATTTTATAGGTATTTTGCATTTTAATTTTCATACAAATTTACATTATTTTATTAATATTCTGTGTATATATTTTGATGCGATTTTACTTTGTACTATTTGTGTTTAGTATATATTTTTTTATACATATTTACATTATTTAATATGTATTTTTTATATACATTTTTATACGTATTTACATTATTTCAAGTGTATTTTGTATATATATTTCTATAGAAATCTGCGTTATTTTATGTGTATTCGTATATATATTTTGAGACAAATTTACATTGTTTTATGTGTATTTTGCATATTTTTTCAATACTAATCTACCTTATTGTATGTGCATTTTGTATATTAATTTTAATACAAATTTGATTAATCTATATGTATTTTGTATATGTATTTTTATAAAAATATGCTTTATTTTATGAGTATTTTGCATTTTTATTTTCATGCAAATTTACATTATTTTATTGATATTCTGTGTATTTATTTTAATATGATTTTACATTATTCTATGTGTATTTTGTATATATATTTTATATAAAAGGTATTTGTTTTCATTTCATACAAATCTACATTATTTTATGTGTTTTTTTGTACATGTATTTAAATACATATTTAAGTAGTTATATGTGTATTTTGTATATCTATTTTGTATGTATATTTTTATAGAAATTTACTCTTTTTTATGAGTATTCGTATATATATTTTGATACAAATTTATATTATTGATGTGTATTTTGCATATCTATTTCAATACCAATTTACTTTATTGTACGTGCATTTTGTATATTTATTTTAATACAAATTTAACTATTTTATATGTATTTTTGTGTATATATTTTTATGCAAATATGCGTTATTATATGGATATTTTGCATCTTTATTTTCATACAAATTTACATTATTTTATTGATATTCTTTTTATTTATTTTGATACGATTTAACATTATTCTATGTGTATTTTGTATATTTTTTTATACATATTTACATTATTTAATGTTCATTTTGAATATATATTTTATCCAAATTTACATTATTTTATGTGTATTTGTTTATATATTTTCATACAAATTTACATTATTTGATGTGTTTTTTGTATATATATTTTTCTACGTATTTAAATTATTTTATGTGTATTTTGTATATACATTTTCATAAAAAAATTACGTTATTTTATTGTGTGTATAAGTATATATTTTGATACAAATTTTATACAAATTCATGTTATTTAATGTGTATTTGTATATATATTTTCATACAAATTTATATTATTTTATGTGTATTTTTTCATATATTTCATTACAAATTTACCTTATTTTATGTTTATTTTGTATATTTATTTCATTCAATTTTAAATTATTTTATGTGTATATTTGTATTTGTATTTATGTTATTTTATGTGTATTTTGTATATATATTTTCATCCAAAATTACATTATTTTATTGATATTTTCTTAATTTAATTCGATACGAATTTAGATTATTTCATAGGTATTTTGTATACATATTTTTATACTCATTTACATTATCTAAAGTGTGTTTTGTATATATATTTTTATGCAAATTTATTTTATGTTCATTTTCGTACATATATTTTTATAGAAATTTGCGTTATTTTATGTATATAGATTTATATAAATTTACGTTATTTTATGTGCATTTTGTATATTTATATTTATACAAATACACATTCTTTTATTGGTATATTTTTTATTTACATTTATACGAATTTACATTATTTTATGTGTATTTTGTATACATTTTTTAATACGTATTTACTTAATATTATGTGTATTTTGTATATGTATTTTTATAGAAATCTACGTTATTTTATGTGTATTCGTATATATATTTTGAAACAAATTTACATTATTTTATATGTATTTTGCATAACTATTTCAATACAAATTTACCTTATTGTATGTGCATTTTGTATATTTATTTTAATACAAATTGAAATATTTTATGTGTATTTTGGTATCAATAATTTTATAAAAAATGCGTTATTTTATAGGTATTTTGCATTTTAATTTTCATACAAATTTACATTATTTTATTAATATTCTGTGTATATATTTTGATGCGATTTTACTTTGTACTATTTGTGTTTTGTATATATTTTTTTATACATATTTACATTATTTAATGTGTATTTTTTATATATATTTTTATACGTATTTACATTATTTCAAGTGTATTTTGTATATATATTTCTATAGAAATCTGCGTTATTTTATGTGTATTCGTATATATATTTTGAGACAAATTTACATTGTTTTATGTGTATTTTGCATATTTTTTCAATACAAATCTACCTTATTGTATGTGCATTTTGTATATTAATTTTAATACAAATTTGATTAATCTATGTGTATTTTTGTATATGTATTTTTATAAAAATATGCTTTATTTTATGGGTATTTTGCATCTTTATTTTCATACAAATTTACATTATTTTATTGATATTCTGTGTATTTATTTTAATATGATTTTACATAATTCTATGTGTATTTTGTATATATATTTTATATAAAATGTAT
Organism: Eriocheir sinensis; assembly: GCF_024679095.1. Classification (NCBI taxonomy): domain Eukaryota; kingdom Metazoa; phylum Arthropoda; class Malacostraca; order Decapoda; family Varunidae; genus Eriocheir; species Eriocheir sinensis. Next base: position 349,170 of record NW_026110308.1, on the reverse strand, counting down.
TTGTTTTCATTTCATACAAATCTACATTATTTTATGTGTTTTTTTGTACATGTATTTAAATACAAATTTAAGTAGTTATGTGTATTTTGTATATCTATTTTGTATGTATATTTTTATAGAAATTTACTTTATTTTATGAGTATTCGTATATATATTTTGATACAAATTTACATTATTGATGTGTATTTTGCATATCTATTTCAATACCAATTTACTTTATTGTACGTGCATTTTGTATATTTATTTTTATACAAATTTAACTATTTTATATGTATTTTTGTGTATATATTTTTATGCAAATATGCGTTATTATATGGATATTTTGCATCTTTATTTTCATACAAATTTATACTATTTTATTGATATTCTTTTTATTTATTTTGATACGATTTAACATTATTCTATGTATTTTGGATATTTTTTTATACATATTTACATTATTTAATGTTCATTTTGTATATATATTTTATCCAAATTTACAATATTTTATGTGTATTTGTTTATATGTTTTCATACAAATTTACATTATTTGATGTGTTTTTTGTATATATATTTTTATACGTATTTAAATTATTTGATGTGTATTTTGTATATACATTTTCATAAAAAAATTACGTTATTTTATTGTGTATAAGTATATATTTTGATACAAATTTTATACAAATTCATGTTATTTAATGTGTATTTGTATATATATTTTCATACAAATTTATATTATTTTATGTGTATTTTTTCATATATTTCATTACAAATTTACCTTATTTTATGTTTATTTTGTATATTTATTTCATTCAATTTTAAATTATTTTATGTGTATATTTGTATTTGTATTTAGGTTATTTTATGTGTATTTTGTATATATATTTTCATCCAAAATTACATTATTTTATTGATATTTTCTTAATTTAATTCGATACGAATTTAGATTATTTCATAGGTATTTTGTATACATATTTTTATACTCATTTACATTATCTAAAGTGTGTTTTGTATATATATTTTTATGCAAATTTATTTTATGTTCATTTTTGTACATATATTTTTATAGAAATTTGCGTTATTTTATGTATATAGTTTTATATAAATTTACGTTATTTTATGTGCATTTTTTATATTTATATTTATAAAAATAAAAATTATTTTATTTTTATATTTTTTATTTAAATTTATAATAATTTAAATTATTTTATGTGTATTTTGTATACATTTTTTTATACGTATTTACTTAATATTATGTGTATTTTGTATATGTATTTTTATAGAAATCTACGTTATTTTATGTGTATTCGTATATATATTTTGAAACAAATTTACATTATTTTATATGTATTTTGCATATCTATTTCAATACAAATTTACCTTATTGTATGTGCATTTTGTATATTTATTTTAATACAAATTGAAATATTTTATGTGTATTTTGGTATCAATAATTTTATAAAAAATGCGTTATTTTATAGGTATTTTGCATTTTAATTTTCATACAAATTTACATTATTTTATTAATATTCTGTGTATATACTTTGATGCGATTTTATTTTGTACTATTTGTGTTTAGTATATATTTTTTTATACATATTTACATTATTTAATGTGTATTTTTTATATATATTTTTATACGTATTTACATTATTTCAAGTGTATTTTGTATATATATTTCTATAGAAATCTGCGTTATTTTATGTGTATTCGTATATATATATTTTGAGACAAATTTACATTGTTTTATGTGTATTTTGCATATTTTTTCAATACAAATCTACCTTATTGTATGTGCATTTTGTATATTAATTTTAATACAAATTTGATTAATCTATGTGTATTTTGTATATGTATTTTATAAAATATGCTTTATTTTATGAGTATTTTGCATTTTATTTTCATACAAATTTACATTATTTTATTGATATTCTGTGTATTTATTTTAATATGATTTTACATTATTCTATGTGTATTTTGTATATATATTTTATATAAAAGGTATTTGTTTTCATTTCATACAAATCTACATTATTTTATGTGTTTTTTTGTACATGTATTTAAATACATATTTAAGTAGTTATATGTGTATTTTGTATATCTATTTTGTATGTATATTTTTATAGAAATTTACTCTTTTTTATGAGTATTCGTATATATATTTTGATACAAATTTATATTATTGATGTGTATTTTGCATATCTATTTCAATACCAATTTACTTTATTGTACGTGCATTTTGTATATTTATTTTAACACAAATTTAACTATTTTATATGTATTTTTGTGTATATATTTTTATGCAAATATGCGTTATTATATGGATATTTTGCATCTTTATTTTCATACAAATTTACATTATTTTATTGATATTCTTTTTATTTATTTTGATACGATTTAACATTATTCTATGTGTATTTTGTATATTTTTTTATACATATTTACATTATTTAATGTTCATTTTGAATATATATTTTATCCAAATTTACATTATTTTATGTGTATTTGTTTATATATTTTCATACAAATTTACATTATTTGATGTGTTTTTTGTATATATATTTTTATACGTATTTAAATTATTTGATGTGTATTTTGTATATACATTTTCATAAAAAAATTACGTTATTTTATTGTGTGTATAAGTATATATTTTGATACAAATTTTATACAAATTCATGTTATTTAATGTGTATTTGTATATATATTTTCATACAAATTTATATTATTTTATGTGTATTTTTTCATATATTTCATTACAAATTTACCTTATTTTATGTTTATTTTGTATATTTATTTCATTCAATTTTAAATTATTTTATGTGTATATTTGTATTTGTATTTAGGTTATTTTATGTGTATTTTGTATATATATTTTCATCCAAAATTACATTATTTTATTGATATTTTCTTAATTTAATTCGATACGATTTTAGATTATTTCATAGGTATTTTGTATACATATTTTTATACTCATTTACATTATCTAAAGTGTGTTTTGTATATATATTTTTATGCAAATTTATTTTTTGTTCATTTTTGTACATATATTTTTATAGAAATTTGCGTTATTTTATGAATATAGATTTATATAAGTTTACGTTATTTTATGTGCATTTTGTATATTTATATTTATACAAATACACATTTACATTTATACGAATTTACATTATTTTATGTGTATTTTGTATACATTTTTTTATACGTATTTACTTAATATTATGTGTATTTTGTATATGTATTTTTATAGAAATCTACGTTATTTTATGTGTATTCGTATATATATTTTGAAACAAATTTACATTATTTTATATGTATTTTGCATATCTATTTCAATACAAATTTACCTTATTGTATGTGCATTTTGTATATTTATTTTAATACAAATTGAAATATTTTATGTGTATTTTGGTATCAATAATTTTATAAAAAATGCGTTATTTTATAGGTATTTTGCATTTTAATTTTCATACAAATTTACATTATTTTATTAATATTCTGTGTATATATTTTGATGCGATTTTACTTTGTACTATTTGTGTTTAGTATATATTTTTTTATACATATTTACATTATTTAATATGTATTTTTTATATATATTTTTATACGTATTTACATTATTTCAAGTGTATTTTGTATATATATTTCTATAGAAATCTGCGTTATTTTATGTGTATTCGTATATATATTTTGAGACAAATTTACATTGTTTTATGTGTATTTTGCATATTTTTTCAATACAAATCTACCTTATTGTATGTGCATTTTGTATATTAATTTTAATACAAATTTGATTAATCAATGTGTATTTTTGTATATGTATTTTTATAAAAATATGCTTTATTTTATGGGTATTTTGCATCTTTATTTTCATACAAATTTACATTATTTTATTGATATTCTGTGTATTTATTTTAATATGATTTTACATAATTCTATGTGTATTTTGTATATATATTTTATATAAAATGTATTTGTTTTCATTTCATACAAATCTACATTATTTTATGTGTTTTTTTGTACATGTATTTAAATACAAATTTAAGTAGTTATATGTGTATTTTGTATATCTATTTTGTATGTATATTTTTATAGAAATTTACTTTATTTTATGAGTATTCGTATATATATTTTGATACAAATTTACATTATTGATGTGTATTTTGCATATCTATTTCAATACCAATTTACTTTATTGTACGTGCATTTTGTATATTTATTTTTATACAAATTTAACTATTTTATATGTATTTTTGTGTATATATTTTTATGCAAATATGCGTTATTATATGGATATTTTGCATCTTTATTTTCATACAAATTTACATTATTTTATTGATATTCTTTTTATTTATTTTGATACGATTTAACATTATTCTATGTGTATTTTGTTTATTTTTTTATACATATTTACATTATTTAATGTTCATTTTGTATATATATTTTATCCAAATTTACAATATTTTATGTGTATTTGTTTATATATTTTCATACAAATTTACATTATTTGATGTGTTTTTTGTATATATATTTTTATACGTATTTAAATTATTTTATGTGTATTTTGTATATACATTTTCATAAAAAAATTACGTAATTTTATTGTGTGTATAAGTATATATTTTGATACAAATTTTATACAAATTTATGTTATTTAATGTGTATTTGTATATATATTTTCATACAAATTTATATTATTTTATGTGTATTTTTTCATATATTTCATTACAAATTTACCTTATTTTATGTTTATTTTGTATATTTATTTCATTCAATTTTAAATTATTTTATGTGTATATTTGTATTTGTATTTATGTTATTTTATGTGTATTTTGTATATATATTTTCATCCAAAATTACATTGTTTTATTGATATTTTCTTAATTTAATTCGATACGAATTTAGATTATTTCATAGGTATTTTGTATACATATTTTTATACTCATTTACATTATCTAAAGTGTGTTTTGTATATATATTTTTATGCAAATTTATTTTATGTTCATTTTTGTACATATATTTTTTATAGAAATTTGCGTTATTTTATGTAAATAGATTTATATAAATTTACGTTATTTTATGTGCATTTTGTATATTTATATTTATACAAATACACATTCTTTTATTGGTATATTTTTTATTTACATTTATACGAATTTACATTATTTTATGTGTATTTTGTATACATTTTTTAATACGTATTTACTTAATATTATGTGTATTTTGTATATGTATTTTTATAGAAATCTACGTTATTTTATGTGTATTCGTATATATATTTTGAAACATATTTACATTATTTAATGTGTATTTTTTATATATATTTTTATACGTATTTACATTATTTCAAGTGTATTTTGTATATATATTTCTATAGAAATCTGCGTTATTTTATGTGTATTCGTATATATATATTTTGAGACAAATTTACATTGTTTTATGTGTATTTTGCATATTTTTTCAATACAAATCTACCTTATTGTATGTGCATTTTGTATATTAATTTTAATACAAATTTGATTAATCTATATGTATTTTGTATATGTATTTTTATAAAAATATGCTTTATTTTATGAGTATTTTGCATTTCTATTTTCATACAAATTTACATTATTTTATTGATATTCTGTGTATTTATTTTAATATGATTTTACATTATTCTATGTGTATTTTGTATATATATTTTATATAAAAGGTATTTGTTTTCATTTCATACAAATCTACATTATTTTATGTGTTTTTTTGTACATGTATTTAAATACATATTTAAGTAGTTATATGTGTATTTTGTATATCTATTTTGTATGTATATTTTTATAGAAATTTACTCTTTTTTATGAGTATTCGTATATATATTTTGATTCAAATTTATATTATTGATGTGTATTTTGCATATCTATTTCAATACCAATTTACTTTATTGTACGTGCATTTTGTATATTTATTTTAATACAAATTTAACTATTTTATATGTATTTTGTGTATATTTTTATGCAAATATGCGTTATTATATGGATATTTTGCATCTTTATTTTCATACAAATTTACATTATTTTATTGATATTCTTTTTATTTATTTTGATACGATTTAACATTATTCTATGTGTATTTTGTATATTTTTTTATACATATTTACATTATTTAATGTTCATTTTGAATATATATTTTATCCAAATTTACATTATTTTATGTGTATTTGTTTATATATTTTCATACAAATTTACATTATTTGATGTGTGTTTTGTATATATTTTTCTACGTATTTAAATTATTTTATGTGTATTTTGTATATACATTTTCATAAAAAAAATTACGTAATTTTATTGTGTGTATAAGTATATATTTTGATACAAATTTTATACAAATTCATGTTATTTAATGTGTATTTGTATATATATTTTCATACAAATTTATATTATTTTATGTGTATTTTTTCATATATTTCATTACAAATTTACCTTATTTTATGTTTATTTTGTATATTTATTTCATTCAATTTTAAATTATTTTATGTGTATATTTGTATTTGTATTTATGTTATTTTATGTGTATTTTGTATATATATTTTCATCCAAAATTACATTATTTTATTGATATTTTCTTAATTTAATTCGATACGAATTTAGATTATTTCATAGGTATTTTGTATACATATTTTATACTCATTTACATTATCTAAAGTGTGTTTTATATATATTTTTATGCAAATTTATTTTATGTTCATTTTTGTACATATATTTTTATAGAAATTTGCGTTATTTTATGTATATAGATTTATATAAATTTACGTTATTTTATGTGCATTTTGTATATTTATATTTATACAAATACACATTCTTTTATTGGTATATTTTTTATTTACATTTATACGAATTTACATTATTTTATGTGTATTTTGTATACATTTTTTTATACGTATTTACTTAATATTATGTGTATTTTGTATATGTATTTTTATAGAAATCTACGTTATTTTATGTGTATTCGTATATATATTTTGAAACAAATTTACATTATTTTATATGTATTTTGCATAACTATTTCAATACAAATTTACCTTATTGTATGTGCATTTTGTATATTTATTTTAATACAAATTGAAATATTTTATGTGTATTTTGGTATCAATAATTTTATAAAAAATGCGTTATTTTATAGGTATTTTGCATTTTAATTTTCATACAAATTTACATTATTTTATTAATATTCTGTGTATATATTTTGATGCGATTTTACTTTGTACTATTTGTGTTTTGTATATTTTTTTTTATACATATATATATTATTTAATGTGTATTTTTTATATATATTTTTATACGTATTTACATTATTTCAAGTGTATTTTGTATATATATTTCTATAGAAATCTGCGTTATTTTATATGTATTCGTATATATATTTTGAGACAAATTTACATTGTTTTATGTGTATTTTGCATATTTTTTCAATACAAATCTACCTTATTGTATGTGCATTTTGTATATTAATTTTAATACAAATTTGATTAATCTATGTGTATTTTTGTATATGTATTTTTATAAAAATATGCTTTATTTTATGGGTATTTTGCATCTTTATTTTCATACAAATTTACATTATTTTATTGATATTCTGTGTATCTATTTTAATATGATTTTACATAATTCTATGTGTATTTTGTATATATATTTTATATAAAATGTATTTGTTTTCATTTCATACAAATCTACATTATTTTATGTGTTTTTTTGTACATGTATTTAAATACAAATTTAAGTAGTTATATGTGTATTTTGTATATCTATTTTGTATGTATATTTTTATAGAAATTTACTTTATTTTATGAGTATTCGTATATATATTTTGATACAAATTTACATTATTGATGTGTATTTTGCATATCTATTTCAATACCAATTTACTTTATTGTACGTGCATTTTGTATATTTATTTTTATACAAATTTAACTATTTTATATGTATTTTTGTGTATATATTTTTATGCAAATATGCGTTATTATATGGATATTTTGCATCTTTATTTTCATACAAATTTACATTATTTTATTGATATTCTTTTTATTTATTTTGATACGATTTAACATTATTCTATGTGTATTTTGTTTATTTTTTTATACATATTTACATTATTTAATGTTCATTTTGTATATATATTTTATCCAAATTTACAATATTTTATGTGTATTTGTTTATATATTTTCATACAAATTTACATTATTTGATGTGTTTTTTGTATATATATTTTTATACGTATTTAAATTATTTTATGTGTATTTTGTATATACATTTTCATAAAAAAATTACGTAATTTTATTGTGTGTATAAGTATATATTTTGATACAAATTTTATACAAATTCATGTTATTTAATGTGTATTTGTATATATTTTCATACAAATTTATATTATTTTATGTGTATTTTTTCATATATTTCATTACAAATTTACCTTATTTTATGTTTATTTTGTATATTTATTTCATTCAATTTTAAATTATTTTATGTGTATATTTGTATTTGTATTTAGGTTATTTTATGTGTATTTTGTATATATATTTTCATCCAAAATTACATTATTTTATTGATATTTTCTTAATTTAATTCGATACGAATTTAGATTATTTCATAGGTATTTTGTATACATATTTTTATACTCATTTACATTATCTAAAGTGTGTTTTGTATATATATTTTTATGCAAATTTATTTTATGTTCATTTTTGTACATATATTTTTATAGAAATTTGCGTTATTTTATGTATATAGATTTATATAAATTTACGTTATTTTATGTGCATTTTGTATATTTATATATATACAAATACACATTCTTTTATTGGTATATTGTTTATTTACATTTATACGAATTTACATTATTTTATGTGTATTTTGTATACATTTTTTTATACGTATTTACTTAATATTATGTGTATTTTGTATATGTATTTTTATAGAAATCTACGTTATTTTATGTGTATTCGTATATATATTTTGAAATAAATTTACATTATTATTTATGTATTTTGCATATCTATTTCAATACAAATTTACCTTATTGTATGTGCATTTTGTATATTTATTTTAATACAAATTGAAATATTTTATGTGTATTTTGGTATCAATAATTTTATAAAAAATGCGTTATTTTATAGGTATTTTGCATTTTAATTTTCATACAAATTTACATTATTTTATTAATATTTTGTGTATATATTTTGATACGATTTTACTTTGTACTATTTGTGTTTTGTATATATTTTTTTTATACATATTTACATTATTTTATGTGTATTTTGAATATATATATTTCATACAAATTTACGTTATTATATGTGTATTTGTTTATATATTTTCTTTCAAATTTACATTATTTTATATGTATTTTGTATATATATATTTTAATACAAATTAACCTAATTTTATGTGTATTTTGTATATTTCTTTTCATACAAATTTAAATTATTTTTGTGTATTTTTGTATATAGTTTTATACAAATTTAGGTTATTTTATGTACGCATTTACATTATTTAATGTGTGTTTTGTATAAATATTTTTATCCAAAGTTAATTTATTTTACGTTCATTTTTGGACATATATTTTTATGGAAATTAGCGTTATTTTATATGTATTTGTATATGTTTTCTCATTCAAATTTACATTATTTTATTGATATTTTGTTTATTTAGTTTGATACGAATTACATGATTATATGTGTATTTTGTACATATTTTTTATACGTATTTACATTTTAATGTGTATTTTTTTTATATATTTTTAAACAAATTTACGTTATTATATGTATTTTTATAAATATTTTGATACAAATTTACATTATTTTATGTATTTTGTATATACATTTCAATTCAAATTTAGCTTATTTTATCTGTATTTTGTATATCTATTTTCATACGAATTTAATAACTTGTGTGTATTTTTGTATATAGTTTTATACAAATTTACGTTATTTTATGTGTATTTTGTATATTTATATTTATACAAATACACATTCTTTTATTGGTATTTTGTTTATTTATTTTGAAACGAATTTACATTATTTTATGTGTATTTTGTATACATTTTCTTATACGTATTTACTTCATTTTACGTGTATTTTGTATATATATTTTTATACAAATCTACGTTATTTTATGTGTATTCGTATATATATTTTGAAACAAATTTACATTGTTTTATATGTATTTTGCATATCTATTTCAATACAGATTTACCTTATTGTATGTGTATTTTGTATATTTATTTTAATACAAATTAATTTTTTCATGTGTATTTTGGTATATATATTTTTATAAAAAATGCGTTATTTAATGGGTATTTTGCATCTTTATTTTCATACAAATTTACAATGTTTTATTAATATTCTGTGTATTTATTTTGATACGATTTTACATTATTATATTTGTGTTTTGTATATATTTTTTTATACATATTTACATTATTTAATGTGTATTTTGTATATTTTAAAACAAATTTACGTTATTTTATGCGCATCTGTTAAAATATTTTGATACAAATTTACATTATTTTATGTATTTTGTATATATATTTTAATACAAATTTAGTTTATTTTATGTATATTTTGTACGTATATCTATTTTCATTCGTATCAAAATAAATAAACAAAATAGCAATAAAATAATGTAAATTTTTATGAGAAAACATATACAAATACACATAAAATAACGCAAATTTCTAAAAAAATATATGTACAAAAATGCACATAAAATAAAATAAATTTGCATAAAAATATATATACAAAACACACATTAAATATTGTAAATGCGTACATAAAATAACCTAAATTTGTATAAAACTATATACAAAAATACACAAAAATATTTAAAATTTGTATGAAAAGAAATATACAAAATACACATAAAATTAGGTAAATTTGTATTGAAATACATATACAAAATACACATAAAATAATGTAAATTTGAATGAAAATATATACTCAAATACACTTAAAATAACGTAAATTTGTATAAAATATATATGCAAGACACACATTAAATAATGTAAATGTGTATAAAAAAATATATACAAAAGAAATAGAATAATGTAAAATCCTATCAATATAAATACACAGAATATCAATAAAATAATGTAAATTTGTATAAAATAAAGATGCAAAATTCTAAAATAGCTCATTTTTTATGAAAATATATATACCAAAATACACATAAAATATTTAAATTTGTTTTGTATTAAATTTTCAAAATGCATATACAAGGTAAATATGTATTGAAAGAGATATTCAAAATACATATAAAACAAAGTTAATTTGTTTCAAAATATATACGAATACACATAAAATAACGTAGATTTCTATAGAAATATATATACAAAATACACATGAAATTATGTAAATACGTATAAAAATATATATACAAAATACATATCTAGGTAAATTCGTGTCAAAATAAATAAACAAAATATCATGAAAAGAATGTGTATTTGCATGAAAATAAATAATAGATAATAAATTTGTATGAAATATATATGCAAGATACACATTAAATAATGTAAATATGTATAAAAAAAATATATACAAAAAACAAATAGAATAATGTGAAATCGTAACAAAATAAATATACCGAATATTAATAAAATAATGTAAATTTTTATGAAAATAAAGATGCAAAATTCCCATCAAATAGCGCATTTCTTATAAAAATATATATAACAAAATACACATAAAATATTTAAATTTGTATTGAAATAAATATACGAAATGCACATACAATAAGGTAAACTTGTATTGAAAGAGATATGCAAAAATACATATAAAACAATGTAAATTTGTTTCAAAATATATATACGAATACACATAAAATAACGTAGATTTCTATAAAAATATATATACAAAATACACAAAATTACGTAAATGTATAAAATAGATATACAAAATACACATAGAATAATGTAAAATTGTTTCAAAAAAAATAAACAATATAAATAAAGTAATGTAAATTTGTATCAAAGTAAAAATGCAAAATACCCATAAAATAATGCATATTTTTATAAAAATACATATACAAAAATACACTTAGTATAATTAAATTTGTATTAAAATTAATATACAAAATGCATATACAATAAGGTAAATTTGTATTGAAAAAATATGCAAAATACACATAAAACAGTTTAAATTTATTTCAAAATCTATATACGAATACTCATAAATGAACGTAGATTTCTATAGAAATATATATACAAAATACACATCAAATGATGTAAACACGTATAAAAATATATATATAAAATACACATTAAATAATGTAAATTCGCGTCAAAATAAATAAACAAAATATCAATAAAAGAATGTGTATTTGTATGAAAATAGATATACAATTTACACGTTATTTTATGTGTATTCGTATATATATTTTGAAACAAATTTACACTGTTTTATTTGTATTTTGCGTTTTTTTTTTCAATACAAATTTACCTTTTTGTATGTGTGCATTTTGTATATTAATTTTGATACAAATTTAATTATTCTATGTGTATTTTTGTATATATTTAAAAAAAAAAAGCTTTATCTTATGGGTATTTTGCATCTTTATTTTCATACAAATTTGAATTATTTTGTTGATATTCTGTGTATTTATTTTGATACGATTTTACATTATTCTATGTATAACAAAAATAAATATATACGAAAATACACAAAAATAATTTAAATTTGTTTGAAAATAGATATGCAAAATATGTGTATTTTGTATATATATTTCAATTTAAATTTAGCTTATATTGTGTGTATTTTGTATATATTTTCATACAAATTTAATTACTTCTGTGTATTTTTGTATATAGTTTTATATAAATTTACGTTATTTTATGTGTATTTTGTATATTTATATTTATACAAATACACATTCTTTTATTGGTATTTTGTTTATTTATTTTGATACGAATTTACATTATTTTATGTGTATTTTGTATACATTTTTTTATACGTATTTACTTCATTTTATGTGTATTTTGTATATATATTTTTATTGAAATCTACGTTATTTTATGTGTATTCGTATATATATTTTGAAACAAATTTACATTGTTTTATATGTATTTTGCATATCTATTTCAATACAAATTTACCTTATTGTATGTGTTTTTTGTATATTTATTTTAATACAAATTTAATTTTTTGATGTGTATTCTGGTATATATATTTTTATAAATAAAAAAAATGCGTTATTTTATGGGTATTTTGCTTCCTTATTTTCATACAAATTTACATTATTTTATTAATATTCTGTGTATTTATTTTGATTCGATTTTACATTATTCTATTTGTGCTTTGTACATATTTTTTTTATACAAATTTACGTTTTTTTTATAAAATTATTGATACCAAGAAACACATAAAATATTTCAATTTGTATTAAAATAAATATACAAAATGCACATACAATAAGATAAATTTGTATTGAAATAGATATGCAAAATGCATATAAAATAATGTAAATTTGTTTCAAAATATATATACGAATACACATAAAATAACGTAGATTTCTATAAAAATACAAGTACAAAATACATATAAAATTAAGTAAATACGTATAACAAAATGTATACAAAATTCACATAAAATAATGTAAATTCGAATAAATGTATATAAACAATATTCTGTGTATATATTTTGATGCGATTTTACTTTGTACTATTTGTGTTTTGTATATATTTTTTTATACATATTTACATTATTTAATGTGTATTTTTTATATATATTTTTATACGTATTTACATTATTTCAAGTGTATTTTGTATATATATTTCTATAGAAATCTGCGTTATTTTATGTGTATTCGTATATATATTTTGAGACAAATTTACATTGTTTTATGTGTATTTTGCATATTTTTTCAATACAAATTTGATTAATCTATGTGTATTTTTGTATATGTATTTTTATAAAAATATGCTTTATTTTATGGGTATTTTGCATCTTTATTTTCATACAAATTTACATTATTTTATTGATATTCTGTGTATTTATTTTAATATGATTTTACATAATTCTATGTGTATTTTGTATATATATTTTATATAAAATGTATTTGTTTTCATTTCATACAAATCTACATTATTTTATGTGTTTTTTTGTACATGTATTTAAATACAAATTTAAGTAGTTATATGTGTATTTTGTATATCTATTTTGTATGTATATTTTTATAGAAATTTACTTTATTTTATGAGTATTCGTATATATATTTTGATACAAATTTACATTATTGATGTGTATTTTGCATATCTATTTCAATACCAATTTACTTTATTGTACGTGCATTTTGCATATTTATTTTTATACAAATTTATCTATTTTATATGTATTTTTGTGTATATATTTTTATGCAAATATGCGTTATTATATGGATATTTTGCATCTTTATTTTCATACAAATTTATACTATTTTATTGATATTCTTTTTATTTATTTTGATACGATTTAACATTATTCTATGTGTATTTTGTATATTTTTTTATACATATTTACATTATTTAATGTTCATTTTGTATATATATTTTATCCAAATTTACAATATTTTATGTGTATTTGTTTATATATTTTCATACAAATTTACATTATTTGATGTGTTTTTTGTATATATATTTTTATACGTATTTAAATTATTTTATGTGTATTTTGTATATACATTTTCATAAAAAAATTACGTAATTTTATTGTGTGTATAAGTATATATTTTGATACAAATTTTATACAAATTCATGTTATTTAATGTGTATTTGTATATATATTTTCATACAAATTTATATTATTTTATGTGTATTTTTTCATATATTTCATTACAAATTTACCTTATTTTATGTTTATTTTGTATATTTATTTCATTCAATTTTAAATTATTTTATGTGTATATTTGTATTTGTATTTATGTTATTTTATGTGTATTTTGTATATATATTTTCATCCAAAATTACATTATTTTATTGATATTTTCTTAATTTAATTCGATACGAATTTAGATTATTTCATAGGTATTTTGTATACATATTTTTATACTCATTTACATTATCTAAAGTGTGTTTTGTATATATATTTATATGCAAATTTATTTTATGTTCATTTTTGTACATATATTTTTTATAGAAATTTGCGTTATTTTATGTATATAGATTTATATAAATTTACGTTATTTTATGTGCATTTTGTATATTTATATTTATACAAATACACATTCTTTTATTGGTATATTTTTTATTTACATTTATACGAATTTACATTATTTTATGTGTATTTTGTATACATTTTTTTATACGTATTTACTTAATATTATGTGTATTTTGTATATGTATTTTTATAGAAATCTACGTTATTTTATGTGTATTCGTATATATATTTTGAAATAAATTTACATTATTATTTATGTATTTTGCATATCTATTTCAATACAAATTTACCTTATTGTATGTGCATTTTGTATATTTATTTTAATACAAATTGAAATATTTTATGTGTATTTTGGTATCAATAATTTTATAAAAAATGCGTTATTTTATAGGTATTTTGCATTTTAATTTTCATACAAATTTACATTATTTTATTAATATTTTGTGTATATATTTTGATACGATTTTACTTTGTACTATTTGTGTTTTGTATATATTTTTTTTATACATATTTACATTATTTTATGTGTATTTTGAATATATATTTCATACAAATTTACGTTATTATATGTGTATTTGTTTATATATTTTCTTTCAAATTTACATTATTTTATATGTATTTTGTATATATATATTTCAATACAAATTAACCTAATTTTATGTGTATTTTGTATATTTCTTTTCATACAAATTTAAATTATTTTTGTGTATTTTTGTATATAGTTTTATACAAATTTAGGTTATTTTATGTACGCATTTACATTATTTAATGTGTGTTTTGTATAAATATTTTTATCCAAAGTTAATTTATTTTACGTTCATTTTTGGACATATATTTTTATGGAAATTAGCGTTATTTTATATGTATTTGTATATGTTTTCTCATTCAAATTTACATTATTTTATTGATATTTTGTTTATTTAGTTTGATACGAATTACATGATTATATGTGTATTTTGTACATATTTTTTATACGTATTTACATTACTTAATGTGTATTTTTTTATATATTTTTAAACAAATTTACGTTATTATATGTATTTTTATAAATATTTTGATACAAATTTACTTTATTTTATGTATTTTGTATATACATTTCAATTCAAATTTAGCTTATTTTATCTGTATTTTGTATATCTATTTTCATACGAATTTAATAACTTCTGTGTATTTTTGTATATAGTTTTATACAAATTTACGTTATATTATGTGTATTTTGTATATTTATATTTATACAAATACACATTCTTTTATTGGTATTTTGTTTATTTATTTTGAAACGAATTTACATTATTTTATGTGTATTTTGTATACATTTTCTTATACGTATTTACTTCATTTTACGTGTATTTTGTATATATATTTTTATACAAATCTACGTTATTTTATGTGTATTCGTATATATATTTTGAAACAAATTTACATTGTTTTATATGTATTTTGCATATCTATTTCAATACAGATTTACGTTATTGTATGTGTATTTTGTATATTTATTTTAATACAAATTAATTTTTTCATGTGTATTTTGGTATATATATTTTTTAAAAAAATGCGTTATTTAATGTGTATTTTGCATCTTTATTTTCATACAAATTTACATTGTTTTATTAATATTCTGTGTATTTATTTTGATACGATTTTACATTATTATATTTGTGTTTTGTATATATTTTTTTATACATATTTACATTATTTAATGTGTATTTTGTATATTTTAAAACAAATTTACGTTATTTTATGCGCATCTGTTAAAATATTTTGATACAAATTTACATTATTTTATGTATTTTGTATATATATTTTAATACAAATTTAGTTTATTTTATGTATATTTTGTATATCTATTTTCATTCGTATCAAAATAAATAAACAAAATAGCAATAAAATAATGTAAATTTTTATGAGAAAACATATACAAATACACATATAATAACGCAAATTTCTAAAAAAATATATGTACAAAAATGCACATAAAATAAAATAAATTTGCATAAAAATATATATACAAAACACACATTAAATATTGTAAATGCGTACATAAAATAACCTAAATTTGTATAAAACTATATACAAAAATACACAAAAATATTTAAAATTTGTATGAAAAGAAATATACAAAATACACATAAAATTAGGTAAATTTGTATTGAAATACATATACAAAATACACATAAAATAATGTAAATTTGAATGAAAATATATACTCAAATACACTTAAAATAACGTAAATTTGTATAAAATATATATGCAAGACACACATTAAATAATGTAAATGTGTATAAAAAAATATATACAAAAAAGAAATAGAATAATGTAAAATCCTATCAATATAAATACACAGAATATCAATAAAATAATGTAAATTTGTATAAAAATAAAGATGCAAAATTCCCATAAAATAGCGCATTTTTTATGAAAATATATATACCAAAATACACATAAAATATTTAAATTTGTATTGAAATAAATATACAAAATGCATATACAGTAAGGTAAATATGTATTGAAAGAGATATTCAAAAATACATATAAAACAAAGTTAATTTGTTTCAAAATATATATACGAATACACATAAAATAACGTAGATTTCTATAGAAATATATATACAAAATACACATGAAATTATGTAAATACGTATAAAAATATATATACAAAATACATATCTAGGAAAATTCGTGTCAAAATAAATAAACAAAATATCATGAAAAGAATGTGTATTTGCATGAAAATAAATAATAGATAATAAATTTGTATGAAATATATATGCAAGATACACATTAAATAATGTAAATATGTATAAAAAAATATATACAAAAAACAAATAGAATAATGTGAAATCGTAACAAAATAAATATACCGAATATTAATAAAATAATGTAAATTTTTATGAAAATAAAGATGCAAAATTCTTATCAAATAGCGCATTTCTTATAAAAAATATATATAACAAAATACACATAAAATATTTAAATTTGTATTGAAATAAATATACGAAATGCACATACAATAAGGTAAACTTGTATTGAAAGAGATATGCAAAAATACATATAAAACAATGTAAATTTGTTTCAAAATATATATACGAATACACATAAAATAACGTAGATTTCTATAAAAATATATATACAAAATACACATAAAATTAAGTAAATACGTATAAAAATAGATATACAAAATACACATAGAATAATGTAAAATTGTTTCAAAAAAAATAAACAATATAAATAAAGTAATGTAAATTTGTATCAAAGTAAAAATGCAAAATACCCATAAAATAATGCATATTTTTATAAAAATACATATACAAAAATACACTTAGTATAATTAAATTTGTATTGAAATTAATATACAAAATGCATATACAATAAGGTAAATTTGTATTGAAAAAATATGCAAAATACACATAAAACAGTGTAAATTTATTTCAAAATCTATATACGAATACTCATAAATGAACGTAGATTTCTATAGAAATATATATACAAAATACACATCAAATGATGTAAACACGTATAAAAATATATATATAAAATACACATTAAATAATGTAAATTCGCGTCAAAATAAATAAACAAAATATCAATAAAAGAATGTGTATTTGTATGAAAATAGATATACAATTTACACGTTATTTTATGTGTATTCGTATATATATTTTGAAACAAATTTACACTGTTTTATTTGTATTTTGCGTTTTTTTTTTCAATACAAATTTACCTTTTTGTATGTGTGCATTTTGTATATTAATTTTGATACAAATTTAATTATTCTATGTGTATTTTTGTATATATATTTAAAAAAAAAAAAGCTTTATCTTATGGGTATTTTGCATCTTTATTTTCATACAAATTTAAATTATTTTATTGATATTCTGTGTATTTATTTTGATACGATTTTACATTATTCTATGTATAACAAAAATAAATATATACGAAAATACACAAAAATAATTTAAATTTGTTTGAAAATAGATATGCAAAATATGTGTATTTTGTATATATATTTCAATTTAAATTTAGCTTATTTTGTGTGTATTTTGTATATATTTTCATACAAATTTAATTACTTCTGTATATTTTTGTATATAGTTTTATATAAATTTACGTTATTTTATGTGTATTTTGTATATTTATATTTATACAAATACACATTCTTTTATTGGTATTTTGTTTATTTATTTTGATACGAATTTACATTATTTTATGTGTATTTTGTATACATTTTTTATACGTATTTACTTCATTTTATGTGTATTTTGTATATATATTTTTATTGAAATCTACGTTATTTTATGTGTATTCGTATATATATTTTGAAACAAATTTACATTGTTTTATATGTATTTTGCATATCTATTTCAATACAAATTTACCTTATTGTATGTGTTTTTTGTATATTTATTTTAATACAAATTTAATTTTTTGATGTGTATTCTGGTATATATATTTTTATAAATAAAAAAATGCGTTATTTTATGGGTATTTTGCTTCTTTATTTTCATACAAATTTACATTATTTTATTAATATTCTGTGTATTTATTTTGATTCGATTTTACATTATTCTATTTGTGCTTTGTACATATTTTTTTTATACAAATTTACGTTTTTTTTATAAAATTATTGATACCAAAAAACACATAAAATATTTCAATTTGTATTAAAATAAATATACAAAATGCACATACAATAAGATAAATTTGTATTGAAATAGATATGCAAAATGCATATAAAATAATGTAAATTTGTTTCAAAATATATATACGAATACACATAAAATAACGTAGATTTCTATAAAAATACATGTACAAAATACATATAAAATTAAGTAAATACGTATAACAAAATGTATACAAAATTCACATAAAATAATGTAAATTCGAATAAATGTATATAAACAATATACCAATAAAAGAATGTGTATTTGTATAAATATAAATATACAAAATGCACATAAAATAACTTAAATTTATATAAAACTATATACATAAAATAACGCAAATTTCTATAAAAATATATGTACAAAAATGAGCATAAAATAAATTTGCATAAAAATATATATACAAAACACACATTAAATAATGTAAATGAGTATAAAAATATGTATAGAAAATACCTATGAACTAATTTAAATTCGTATCGAATTAAATTAAGAAAATACCAATAAAATAATGTAATTTTGGATGAAAATATATATACAAAATACACATAAAATAACCTAAATACAAATACAAATATACACATAAAATATTGTATTTTGTATATACATTTCAATTCAAATTTAGCTTATTTTATCTGTATTTTGTATATCTATTTTCATACGAATTTAATTACTTCTGTTTATTTTTGTATATAGTTTTATTCATATTTACGTTATTTCATGTGTATTTTGTATATTTATATTTATACAAATACACATTCTTTTATTGGTATTTTGTTTATTTATTTTGATACGAATTTACATTATTTTATGTGTATTTTGTATACATTTTCTTACACGTATTTACTTCATTTTATGTGTATTTTGTATATATATTTTTATACAAATCTACGTTATTTTATGAGTATTCGTATATATATTTTGAAACAAATTTACATTGTTTTATATGTATTTTGCATATCTATTTCAATACAGAGTTACCTTATTGTATGTGTATTTTGTATATTTATTTTAATACAAATTAATTTTTTCATGTGTATTTTGGTATATATATTTTTATAAAAAATGCGTTATTTAATGGGTATTTTGCATCTTTATTTTCATACAAATTTACATTGTTTTATTAATATTCTGTGTATTTATTTTGATACGATTTTACATTATTCTATTTGTGTTTTGTATATATATTTTTTATACATATCTACATTATTTAATGTGTATTTGTATATTTTAAAACAAATTTACGTTATTTTATGCGCATCTGTTAAAATATTTTGATACAAATTTACATTATTTTATGTATTTTGTATATATATTTTAAAACAAATTTAGTTTATTTTATGTATATTTTGTACATCTATTTTCGTTCGTATCAAAATAAATAAACAAAATAGCAATAAAATAATGTAAATTTGTATGAGAAAACATATACAAATACACATAAATTAACACAAATTTCTAAAAAAATATATGTACAAAAATGCACATAAAATAAAGTAAATTTGCATAAAAATATATATACAAAACACACATTAAATAAAGTAAACGCGTACATAAAATAACCTAAATTTGTATAAAACTATATACAAAAATACACAAAAATATTTAAAATTTGTATGAAAGGAAATATACAAATTACACATAAAATTAGGTAAATTTGTATTGAAATACATATACAAAATACACATCAAATAATGTAAATTTGAATGAAAATATATAAACAAATACAGTTAAAATGACGTAAATTTGTATAAAATATATATACAAAATGCATATACAGTAAGGTAAATTTGTATTGCAAGAGATATTCAAAAATACATATAAAACAAAGTAAATTTGTTTCAAAATATATATACGAATACACATAAAATAACGTAGATTTCTATAGAAATATATATACAAAATACACATGAAATTATGTAAATACGTATAAAAATATATACAAAATACATATCTAGGTAAATTCGTGTCAAAATAAATAAACAAAATATCATGAAAAGAATGTGTATTTTTATGAAAATAAATAATAGATAATAAATTTGTATGAAATATATATGCAAGATACACATTAAATAATGTAAATATGTATAAAAAAATATATACAAAAAACAAATAGAATAATGTGAAATCGTATCAAAATAAATACACCAAATATTAATAAAATAATGTAAATTTGTATGAAAATAAAGATGCAAAATTCCCATCAAATAGCGCATTTCTTATAAAAATATATATACCAAAATACACATAAAATATTTAAATTTGTATTGAAATATACAAAATGCACATACAATAAGGTAAACTTGTATTGAAAGAGATATGCAAAATACATATAAAACAATGTAAATTTGTTTCAAAATATATATACGAATACAAATAAAAAACGTAGATTT
This sequence comes from Eriocheir sinensis, assembly GCF_024679095.1. Classification (NCBI taxonomy): domain Eukaryota; kingdom Metazoa; phylum Arthropoda; class Malacostraca; order Decapoda; family Varunidae; genus Eriocheir; species Eriocheir sinensis. Next base: position 326,980 of record NW_026110308.1, on the reverse strand, counting down.
CTATAAAATATATATATACAAAATACACATAAAATTAAGTAAATACGTATAAAAAATGTATACAAAATACACATAAAATAATGTAAATTCATTTAAAATAAATAAACAAAATAAATAAAAGAATGTGTATTTAGATAAATATAAAAATACATATACAAAATAAACAAATAAGGTAAATTTGTAATAAAATATATGTACAAAATACATAAAATAATGTAAATTTATATAAAAATATATACAAATACACATAAAATAATGTAAATTGTATTAAAATATATATTCAAAATAAATATTAAATAATGTAAATTGTATAAAAATATTAATACAGAGTACATATAAAATAATGTAAATTTTATCAAAATAAATCAACAAAATACCAATACAATAATACAATAATATATATATATATATATATATATATATATATATATATATATATATATATATATATATATATATATATATATATATATATATATATATATATATATATATATATATATGAAAAATAAATTTACAAAATACATAACATAACTAAATTTGTATTAAAATATATACAAAATACATAAAATAATTTGAGTTTGTATGAAAATAGATATACAAAATACACATAAAACTAGGTAAATTTCTTTTGAAATGTATATACAAAATACACATAAAATATTGTAAATTTGAATGAAAATATATAAACAAATACACTTAAAATAACGTAAATTTGAATAAAAAATATATACAAAATAAAAATAGAATAAAGAAAAATCTTATCAAAATAAAAACAAATAATATCAATAAAATAATGTAAAAATATATGAAAATAAAGATGCAAAATTCCCAAAATTAAAGCATTTTTTATAAAAATATATTTACCAAAATACAGATCGAATATTTAAATTTGTATTAAAATAAATATACAAAATGCGTATATAATAAGGTAAATTTGTATTAAAAGAGATATTCAAAAATATATATAAAACAATGTAAATTTGTTTCAAAATATATATACGAATACACATTAAATAAAGTAGATTTCTATAGAAATATATATACAAAATACATATGAAATTATGTAAATACGTATAAAAATATATATACAAAATACATATCAAATAATGTAAATTCGTGTCAAAATAAATAAACAAAATATCATGAAAAGGATGTGTATTTGTATAAAAATAGATAATAGATAATAAATTTGTATAAAATATATATGCAAGATACTTATTAAATAATGTAAATATGTATAAAAAATTGTATACAAAAAACAAATAGAATAATTAAATTCGTATCAAAATAAATACACCGAATATTAATAAAATAATGTAAATTTGTATGAAAATAAAGATGCAAAATTCCCATAAAATAGCGCATATCTTATAAAAATATATATACCAAAATACACATAAAATATTTAAATTTGTATTGAAATAAATATACAAAATGCACATACTATAAGGTAAATTTGTATTAAAAGAGATATGCAAAAATACATATAAAACAATGTAAATTTGTTTCAAAATATATACCCGAATACAAATAAAAAAACGTAGATTTCTATAAAAATATATATACAAAATACACATAAAATTAAGTAAATACGTATAAAAAAATGTATACAAAATACACATAAAATAATGTAAATTCGATTTAAAATAAATAAACAAAATACCAATAAAAGAATGTGTATTTGGATAAATATAAATATACAAAATACATATACAAAATAAACATAAAATAAGGTAGATTTGTAATAAAATATATGTACAAAATACACATAAAATAAAGTAAATTTATATGAAAATATATATACAAATACACATAAAATACTATGAATTTGTAAAAAATATATATTCAAAATAAATATTAAATAATGTAAAAGCGTATAAAAATATATATACAAAGTACATATAAAATAATGTAAATTCGTATCAATATAAATCAACAAAACACCAATAAAATAATATATATATATGAATGAAAATAAATTTACAAAATACACATAACATAACTAAAATTTGTATTAAAATATATACAAAAATAAATAGAAATAATTTGAGTTTGTATGAAAATAGATATACAAAATACACATAAAACTAGGTAAATTTCTTTTGAAATGTAGATACAAAATAGCCATAAAATATTGTAAATTTGTGTCAAAATATATAAACAAATAGACATAAAATAACGTAAATTTGTATGAAAAATATATTCAAAATACACATAGAATAATGTCAATTCGTATCATAATGAATGAGCAGAATATCAATAAAAAAATGTATATTTGTATGAAAATTAAGATGCAAAATACCCAAAAAATAAAGCATATGTTTATAAAAATACAGATACAAAAATACACATCGAATAATTAAATTTGTATTAAAATCAATATACAAAATGCGTATATAATAAGGTAAATTTGTATTGAAAAAATATGCAACATACACGTTTACTCATACAAATTTATATTATTTTATTGGTAGTTTGTTTATTTATTTTGATACGAATTACATGATTATATGTGTATTTTGTACACATTTTTTTATACGTATTTACATTATTTAATGTGTATTTTGTTTATATATTTTCATACAAATTTACGTTATTAGATGTGTATTTGAATAAATATTTTGATACAAATATACTTTATTTCATGTATTTTGTATATATATTTCTATTCAAATTTAACATATTTTGTGTGTATTTTTTATATATTTTCATACAAATTTAATTACTTCTGTGTATTTATGTATATAGTTTTATATAAATTTACGTTATTTTATGTGTATTTTGTATATTTATATTTATACAAATACACATTCTTTTATTGGTATTTTGTTTATTTATTTTGATGCAATTTACATTATTTTATGTATTTTGTATACATTTTTATACGTATTTACTTCATTTATGTGAATTTTGTATATATATATATATAAAAAATATATATATATATAAATATATATATATATATATATATATATATATATATATATATATATATATATATATATATATATATATATATATATATATATATATATATATATATTTATAGAAATCTACGTTATTTTATGCGTATTCGTATACATATTTTGAAACAAATTTGCTTTGCTTTATATGTATTTTGCGTATCTATTTCAATACAAATTTACCTTATTGTATGTGTTTTTTTTATAATTATTTTAATACAAATCTAATTTTTTTATGTGTATTTTCGTATATATATTTTTATAAATAAAAAAAATGCGTTATTTTATGGGTGTTTTGCCTCTTTATTTTCATACAAATTTACATTATTTTATTAATATTCTGTGTATTTATTTTGATACGATTTTACATTATTCTATTTGTGTTTTGTATATATTTTTTTTATACAAATTTACGTTATTTTAAGTGTATTTGTTTACGTATTTTCATTCAAATTTACATTATTTTATGTGTATTTTGTATATGTATTTCCATACAAATTTACCTAATTTATGTGTATTCTGTATATTTATTTTCATACAAATTTAAAATATTTTTTGTGTATTTTTGTATATAGTTTGATACAAATTTAGGTTATTTTATGTGTATTTTGAATATCTATTAAATATATATACAAAATACATATGAAATTATGTAAATACGTATAAAAATATATATACAAAATACATATCAAATAATGTAAATTCGTGTTAAAATAAATAAACAAAATATCATGAAAAGAATGTGTATTTGTATGAAAATAGATAATAGATAATAAATTTGTATAAAATATATATGCAAGATACACATTAAATAATGTAAATATGTATAAAAAAGGATATACAAAAAACAAATAGAATAATGTAAAATCGTATCAAAATAAATACACAGAATATTAATAAAATAATGTAAATTTGTATGAAAATAAAGATGCAAAATTCCCATATAATAGCGCATTTCTTATAAAAATATATATACCAAAATGCACATAAAATTTTTAAATTTGTATTGAAATAAATATACAAAATGCATATACAATAAGATAAATTTGTATTGAAAGAGATATGCAAAAATACATATAAAACAATGTAAATTTGTTTCAAAATATATATACGAATACAAATAAAAAACCTAGATTTCTATAAAAATATATATACAAAATACACATAAAATTAAGTAAATACGTATAAAAAAATGTATTCAAAATACACATAAAATAATGTAAATTCGAATTAAAATAGATAAACAAAATACCAATAAAAGAATGTGTATTTGGATATATATAAATATACAAAATACACATACAAAATAAACATAAAATAAGGAATTTTTGTAATAAAATATATGTACAAAATACACATACAATAATGTAAATTTATATGAAAATATATATACAAATACACATAAAATACCATGAGTTTGTATAAAAATATATATTCAAAATAAATATTAAATAATGTAAGAGCGTATAAAAATATATATACAAAGTACATATCAAATGAAAATTAAGATGCAAAATACCTATAAAATAACGCATTTTTTTATAAAATTATTGATACCAAAATACATATAAAATATTTGAACTTGTATTAAAATAAATATACAAAATGCACATACAATAAGGTAAATTTGTGTTGAAATAGATATGCAAAATACATATAAAATAATGTAAATTTGTTTCAAAATATATATACGAATACACATAAAATAACGTAGATTTCTATAAAAATACATATACAAAATACACATAATATTAAGTAAATACGTATAAAAAAATGTATAGAAAATAAACATAAAATAATGTAAATTCGTATAAATGTAAATAAACAATATACCAATAAAAGAATGTGTAATTGTATAAATATAAATATACAAAATGCACATAAAATAACGTAAATTTATATAAAACTATATACATAAACAAATACACTTAAATTAACATAAATTTGTATAAAATATATAAAAAAATACTCATTAAATAATGTAAATATGTATAAAAAATATATATACAAAACACAAATAGAATAATGTAAAATCGTATTAAAATAAATACACAGAATGTAAGTAAAGTAATGTAAATTTGTATGAAAATAAAGATGCAAAATACCCATAAAATAACGCATTTTTTATAAATATACAAAATACACATGAAAGGATGTAAATATGTATAAAAAAATATATACAAAATACACATTAAATAATGTAAATTAACGTCAAAATAAATAAACAAAATGTCAATAAAAGAATGTGTATTTGTATGAAAATAAATATACAAAATACACATAAGATAACATAAATTTGTATAAAACTATATACAAAAATACACAAAAATAATTTAAATTTGTATGAAAATAAATATACTAAATACACATAAAATTAGGTAAATTTTTATTGAAATACATATACAAAATACACATAAAATACTGTAAATTTGAATGAAAATACATAAACAAATACACTTAAAATAGCGTAAATTTGTATAAAAAAATATATACAAAACACAAATAGAATAATGTAAAATCGTATCAAAATAAATACACAGAATATCAATAAAATAATGTAAATTTATATGAAAATAAAGATGCAAAATTCCCAAAAATTATCGCATTTTTTATAAAAATATATTTACCAAAATACACATAAAATATTTAAATTTGTATTAAAATAAATATACAAAATGCATATACAGTAAGGTTAATTTGTATTAAAAGAGATATTCAAAAATATATATAAAACAATGTAAATTTGTTTCAAAATATATATACGAATACACATTAAATAAAGTAGATTTCTATAGAAATATATATACAAAATACATATGAAATTATGTAAATACGTATAAAAATATATATACAAAATACATATCAAATAATGTAAATTCGTGTCAAAATAAATAAACAAAATATCATGAAAAGGATGTGTATTTGTATAAAAATAGATAATAGATAATAAATTTGTATAAAATATATATGCAAGATACTCATTAAATAATGTAAATATGTATAAAAAATTGTATACAAAAAACAAATAGAATAATTAAATTCGTATCAAAATAAATACACCGAATATTAATAAAATAATGTAAATTTGTATGAAAATAAAGATGCAAAATTCCCATAAAATAGCGCATTTCTTATAAAAATATATATACCAAAATACACATAAAATATTTAAATTTGTATTGAAATAAATATACAAAATGCACATACTATAAGGTAAATTTGTATTGAAAGAGATATGCAAAAATACATATAAAACAATGTAAATTTGTTTCAAAATATATACCCGAATACAAATAAAAAAACGTAGATTTCTATAAAAATATATATACAAAATACACATAAAATTAAGTAAATACGTATAAAAAAATGTATACAAAATACACATAAAATAATGTAAATTCGATTTAAAATAAATAAACAAAATACCAATAAAAGAATGTGTATTTGGATAAATATAAATATAAAAAATACATATACAAAATAAACATAAAATAAGGTAGATTTGTAATAAAATATATGTACAAAATACACATAAAATAATGTAAATTTATATGAAAATATATATACAAATACACATAAAATACTATGAATTTGTAAAAAATATATATTCAAAATAAATATTAAATAATGTAAAAGCGTATAAAAATATATATACAAAGTACATATAAAATAATGTAAATTCGTATCAATATAAATCAACAAAACACCAATAAAATAATATATATATATGAATGAAAATAAATTTACAAAATACACATAACATAACTAAAATTTGTATTAAAATATATACAAAAATAAATAGAAATAATTTGAGTTTGTATGAAAATAGATATACAAAATACACATAAAACTAGGTAAATTTCTTTTGAAATGTAGATACAAAATAGCCATAAAATATTGTAAATTTGTGTCAAAATATATAAACAAATAGACATAAAATAACGTAAATTTGTATGAAAAATATATTCAAAATACACATAGAATAATGTCAATTCGTATCATAATGAATGAGCAGAATATCAATAAAATAATGTATATTTGTATGAAAATTAAGATGCAAAATACCCAAAAAATAAAGCATATGTTTATAAAAATACAGATACAAAATACATCGAATAATTAAATTTTATTAAAATCAATATACAAAATGCGTATATAATAAGGTAAATTTGTATTGAAAAAATATGCAACATACACGTTTACTCATACAAATTTATATTATTTTATTGGTAGTTTGTTTATTTATTTTGATACGAATTACATGATTATATGTGTATTTTGTACACATTTTTTTATACGTATTTACATTATTTAATGTGTATTTTGTTTATATATTTTCATACAAATTTACGTTATTAGATGTGTATTTGTATAAATATTTTGATACAAATTTACTTTATTTCATGTATTTTGTATATATATTTCTATTCAAATTTAACATATTTTGTGTGTATTTTTTATATATTTTCATACAAATTTAATTACTTCTGTGTATTTATGTATATAGTTTTATATAAATTTACGTTATTTTGTGTATTTTGTATATTTATATTTATACAAATACACATTCTTTTATTGGTATTTTGTTTATTTATTTGATACAATTTACATTATTTTATGTGTATTTTGTATACATTTTATACGTATTTACTTCATTTTATGTATTTTGTATATATATATATATATATATATATATATATATATATATATATATATATATATATATATATATATATATATATATATATATATATATATATATATATATATATATATATATATTTATAGAAATCTACGTTATTTTATGCGTATTCGTATACATATTTTGAAACAAATTTGCTTTGCTTTATATGTATTTTGCGTATCTATTTCAATACAAATTTACCTTATTGTATGTGTTTTTTATATATTTATTTTAATACAAATCTAATTTTTTTATGTGTATTTTCGTATATATATTTTTATAAATAAAAAAAATGCGTTATTTTATGGGTGTTTTGCCTCTTTATTTTCATACAAATTTACATTATTTTATTAATATTCTGTGTATTTATTTTGATACGATTTTACATTATTCTATTTGTGTTTTGTATATATTTTTTTTATACAAATTTACGTTATTTTAAGTGTATTTGTTTACGTATTTTCATTCAAATTTACATTATTTTATGTGTATTTTGTATATGTATTTCCATACAAATTTACCTAATTTATGTGTATTTTGTATATTTATTTTCATACAAATTTAAAATATTTTTTGTGTATTTTTGTATATAGTTTGATACAAATTTAGGTTATTTTATGTGTATTTTGAATATCTATTAAATATATATACAAAATACATATGAAATTATGTAAATACGTATAAAAATATATATACAAAATACATATCAAATAATGTAAATTCGTGTTAAAATAAATAAACAAAATATCATGAAAAGAATGTGTATTTGTATGAAAATAGATAATAGATAATAAATTTGTATAAAATATATATGCAAGATACACATTAAATAATGTAAATATGTATAAAAAAGTATATACAAAAAAAAATAGAATAATGTAAAATCGTATCAAAATAAATACACAGAATATTAATAAAATAATGTAAATTTGTATGAAAATAAAGATGCAAAATTCCCATATAATAGCGCATTTCTTATAAAAATATATATACCAAAATGCACATAAAATTTTTAAATTTGTATTGAAATAAATATACAAAATGCATATACAATAAGATAAATTTGTATTGAAAGAGATACATATAAAACAATGTAAATTTGTTTCAAAATATATATACGAATACAAATAAAAAACCTAGATTTCTATAAAAATATATATACAAAATACACATAAAATTAAGTAAATACGTATAAAAAAATGTATTCAAAATACACATAAAATAATGTAAATTCGAATTAAAATAGATAAACAAAATACCAATAAAAGAATGTGTATTTGGATAAATATAAATATACAAAATACACATACAAAATAAACATAAAATAAGGAATTTTTGTAATAAAATATATGTACAAAATACACATACAATAATGTAAATTTATATGAAAATATATATACAAATACACATAAAATACCATGAGTTTGTATAAAAATATATATTCAAAATAAATATTAAATAATGTAAGAGCGTATAAAAATATATATACAAAGTACATATCAAATGAAAATTAAGATGCAAAATACCTATAAAATAACGCATTTTTTTATAAAATTATTGATACCAAAATACATATAAAATATTTGAACTTGTATTAAAATAAATATACAAAATGCACATACAATAAGGTAAATTTGTGTTGAAATAGATATGCAAAATACATATAAAATAATGTAAATTTGTTTCAAAATATATATACGAATACACATAAAATAACGTAGATTTCTATAAAAATACATATACAAAATACACATAATATTAAGTAAATACGTATAAAAAAATGTATACAAAATAAACATAAAATAATGTAAATTCGTATAAATGTAAATAAACAATATACCAATAAAAGAATGTGTATTTGTATAAATATAAATATACAAAATGCACATAAAATAACGTAAATTTATATAAAACTATATACATAAAATAACGCAAATTTCTATAAAAATATATGTACAAAAGTGAACATAAAATAAATTTGCATAAAAATATATATACAAAACACACTTTAGATAATGTAAATGAGTATAAAAATATGTATACAAAATACCTATGATATAATCTAAATTCGTATCGAATTAAATTAAGAAATACCAATAAAATAATGTAATTTTGGATGAAAATATATATATAAAATACACATAAAATAACCTAAATACAAATACAAGTATACACATAAAATAATTTAAAATTGAATGAAATAAATATACAAAATAAACGTAAAATAAGGTAAATTTGTAATGAAATATATGAAAAAATACACATAAAATAATATAAATTTGTATGAAAATATATATACAAATACACATTAAATAACATGAATTTGTATAAAATTTGTATCAAAATATATACTTATACACACAATAAAATAACGTAATTTTTTTATGAAAATGTATATACAAAATACCCATAAAATAATTTAAATACGTAGAAAAATATATATACAAAAAACACATAAAATAATGTAAATTTGTATGAAAATATATAAACAAATACACATAAAATAATGTAAATTTGGATAAAATATATATACAAAATGAACATTAAATAATGTAAATATGTATAAAAAAATATACAATATACATAGAATAATGTTAAATCGTATCAAAATAAATGAGAATATCAATAAAATAATGTAAATTTGTATGAAAATAAAGATGCAAAATATCCAAATAATAACGCATATTTGCATAAAAATATATATACAAAAATACATTAAAAATAGTTAAGTTTGTATTAAAATAAATATACAAAATGCACGTACAATAAAGTAAATTTGTGTTGAAATAGATATGCAAAATACACATCAATAATGTAAATTTGTATCAAAATATATATACGAATACTCATAAAATAGAGTAAATTTCTATGAAAATATACATACAAAATAGATATACAAAATACACATATAACTAGTTAAATTTGTATTTAAATACATGTACAAAAAACACATAAAATAATGTAGATTTGTATGAAATGAAAACAAATACATTTTATATAAAATATATATACAAAATACACATAGAATAATGTAAAATCATATCAAAATAAATACACAGAATATCAATAAAATAATGTAAATTTGTATGAAAATAAAGATGCAAAATACCCATAAAATAAAGCATATTTTTATAAAAATACATATACAAAAATGCACATAGATTAATCAAATTTGTATTAAAATTAATATACAAAATGCACATACAATAAGGTAAATTTGTATTGAAAAAATATGCAAAATACACATAAAATAATGTAAATTTGTTTCAAAATATATATACGAATACACATAAAATAACGCAGATTTCTATAGAAATATATATACAAAATACACTTGAAATAATGTAAATACGTATAAAAATATATATACATAATAAATAAACAAAATATCATGAAAAGAATGTGTATTTGTATGAAAATAGATATACAAAATACACATAAAATAACCTAAATTTGTATAAAACCATTGTATGAAAATAAATATACAAAAAACTTATAAAAATAGGTAAATTTGTATTGAAATACATATACAAAATACACATAAAATAATGTAAATTTGAATGAAAATATATAAACATATAGACTTAAAATAACGTAAATTTGTATCAAATATATATACAAAAAAAACATTAAATAATGTAAATATGTATAAAAAAATATATATACAAAACACAAATAAAATAATGTAAAATCGTATCAAAATAAATACAGAAAATATTAATAAAATAATGTAAATATGTATGAAAATTAAGATGCAAAATACCCATAAAATAACGCATTTTTTATATAAATATAAATACGAAAAAACATAAAATATTTGATTTTGTATTAAAATAAATAAATATACAAAATACACACAAAATAAGCTAAATTTGAATTGAAATATATATACAAAATACATAAAATAATGTAAATATGTATCAAAATACCTATACAAATACACATATAATAACGTAAATTTGTATAAAAATATATAAACAAAATAGACATTAAATAATGTAAATACGTATAAAAAAATGTAAAAAAATACATAAATAATTATTTAATTTGTATCAAAATAAATAGACAAAATACCAATAAAATAATGTAAATTTCTATGAGAAAACATATACAAAATACACATAAATAACGCAAATATCAATAAAAATATATATAATATAATATATTTTTATACATATTTAAAATATTTAATGTATATTTTCTATATATATTTTATCAAATTTACGTGATTTTATATGTATTTGTTTATATATTTTCATACAAATTTACATTATTTTGTGAGTTTTGTATATTTATATCAATACATTTTTGCCTATCTTTATTTGTATTTTGCATATCTATTTTCAAACAAATTTAAATTATTTTGTGTATATTTGTATATATTTTATACAAATTTTAGTTATTTTATTTGTTTTTGTATATATATTTTCCTACAAATATACATTCTTTTATTAGTATTTTGTATTTAATTTTTACAATTTACATTATTTTATGTGTATTTTGTATATATTTTTCTACGTATTTAAACTATTTTATGTGTATTTTATATATACATTTTCATAAAAATTTACGTTATTTTATTGTGTGTATTCGTATATATTTTGAAACATTTTATACAAATTCATATTATTTTATGTGTATTTGTATATATTTTTATACAAATTTATATTATTTTATGTGTATTCTTACATATATTTTATTACAAATTTACCTTATTTTATGTTTATTTTGTATATTTATTTCATTCAATTTTAAATTATTTAATGTGTATATTTGTATTTGTATTTAGGTTATTTTATGTGTGTTTTTATATATATTTTCATACAAATTTACATTATTTTATTGTTATTTTCTTAATTTAACTCGATTCAATTTACATTATTTCATAGGTATTTTGTAAATGTATTTCATACAAATTTACATTATTTTATGTGTATTTTGTATATATTTTTTCATACAAATTAAAGTTTTTGTGTATTTTGTACATATATTTTTATACAAATTTAGGTGATTTTATGTGTATATTGTATATCTATTTTCATACAAATACACATTCTTTAATTAGTTTTTGTTTATTTATTTTGACGCGAATTTACATTATTTAATGGTTTATTTTATATATATTTTTATACGTGTTTACATATTTTGATGTGTATTTTGTATATATTTTTCTATAGAAATCTACGTTGATTGATGTGTATTCGTATATTGTTTTTGAAATAATTTTACTCTGTTTTATGTATTTTGCATATTTTTTCAATACAAATTTACCTTATTGTATATGCATTTTGTATATTAATTTTAATACAAATTTAATCATGCTATGTGTATTTTTGTATATGTATTTTTATAAAAATATGCTTTATTTTATGGGTATTTTGCATTTTTATTTTCATACAAATTTATATTATTTTATTTATATGCTGTTTATTTTTTTTTTGAAACATTTTTACATTATTCTATGTGTATTTTGTATATCTATTTCTATACGTATTTACTTAATTTATGTGTATTTTGTATATATATTTTTATAGAAATCTACGTTATTTTATGTGTATTCGTATATATTTTGAAACAAATTTACATTGTTTTATATGTATTTTTGCATATCTCTTTCAATACAAGTTTACCTTATTGTATGTGCATTTTGTATATTTTCTTCAATACAAATTTAAATATTTTATGTGTATTTTGGTATATATATTTTTATAAGAAATGCGCTATTTGATGGGAATTTTGCATCTTTATTTTCATACAAATTTACATTATTTTATTAATATTCGGTGTATTTATTTTGATACGATTTCACATTATTCTATTTGTTTTTTGTATATATATTTTTTATACATATTTACATTATTTAATGTGTATCTTGCATATATATTTCATACAAATTTATTATCTATTATTTATTTTCATACAAATACACATTCTTTTCATGATATTTTGTTTATTTATTTTGACACGAATTTAATTAGATATGTATTTTGTATATATATTTTTATACGTATTTACATAATTTCTTGTGTATTTTGTATATATATTTCTATAGAAAACTACGTTATTTTATGTGTATTCGTATATATATTTTGAAACAAATTTACTTTGTTTTATATGTATTTTTGAATATCTCTTTCAATACATATTTACCTTACTGTATATGCATTTTGTATATTTATTTCAATACAAATTTAAATATTTTATGTGTATTTTGGTATATATATTTTTATAAAAAATGCGCTATTTTATGGGAATTTTGCATCTTTCTTTTCATACAAATTTACATTATTTTATTGATATACTGTGTATTTATATTGACAGGATTTTACATTATTCTATTTCTTTTTTTAAATATTTTTTTATACACATTTACATTATTTAATGTGTATCTTGCATATATATTTTATACAAATTTACGTTATTTTAAGTGTATTTGTTTATATATTTTCATTCAAATTTACATTATTCTATGTGTATTTTGTATATGTATTTCAATACAAATTTACCTAATTTTATGTGTATTTTGTATATTTCTTTTCACACAAATTTTAAATATTTTTTGTGTATTTTTGTATATAGTTTTATACAAATTTAGGTTATTTTATGTACGCATTTACTTTATTTAATGTGTGTTTTGTATATATATTTTTATGCAAATTTACTTTATTTGATGTGCATTTTTGTACATATATTTTTTTAGAAATTTGCGTTAATTTATGTGTATTTGTATATGTTTTCTCATACAAATTTACATTATTTGATTGCTATTTTGTTTATTTATTTTGATACGAATGAAAATAGATATACAAAATATACATAAAATAAACTAAATTTGTATTGAAATATATATACAAAATACATAAAATAATGTAAATTTGTATCAAAATATTTTAACAGATGCGCATAAAATAACGTAAATTTGTTTTAAAATATACAAAATACACATTAAATAATGTAAATATGTATAAAAAATATATATACAAAACACAAATAGAATAATGTAAAATCGTATTAAAATAAAGACACAGAATATTAATAAAACAATGTATATTTGTATGAAAATAAAGATGCAAAATACCCATTAAATAACGCATTTTTTATAAATTAATTTGTATTAAAATAAATATACAAAATACACATACAATAAGGTAAATCTGTATTGAAATAGATATGCAAAATACATATAAAACAATGTAAATTTGTTTCAAAATATATATACGAATACACATAAAATAACGTAGATTTGTATAAAAATATATATAAAAAATACACATAAAATGAAGTAAATACGTATAAGAAAATGTATACAAAATACACATAAAATAATGTAAATTCGTATCAAAATAAATAAACAAAATACCAATAAAAGAATGTGTATTTGTATAAATATAAATATACAAAATACACATAAAATAACGTAAATTTGTATAAAACTATACAAAAATACACAGAAGTAATTAAATTCGTATGAAAATAGATATACAAAATACAGATAAAATAAGCTAAATTTGAATTGAAATGTATATACAAAATACAATATATTATGTGTATATTTGTATTTGTATTTAGGTTATTTTATGTGTATCTTGTATATATATTTTCATCCAAAATTTCATTATTATATTGGTATTTTCTTAATTTAATTCGATACGAATTTTAGATTATTTCATAGGTATTTTCTATACATATTTTTATACTCATTTACATTATCTAATGTGTGTTTTGTATATATATTTTTATGCAAATTTATTTTATGTTCATTTTTTTACATATATTTTTATAGAAATTTGCGTTATTTGATGTATATAGTTTTATATAAATTTATGTTATTTTATGTGCATTTTGTATATTTATATTTATACAAATACACATTCTTTTATTGGTATATTGTTTATTTACATTTATACGAATTTACATTATTTTATGTGTATTTTGTATACATTTTTTTATACGTATTTGCTTTATTTTATATGTATTTTGTATATGTATTTTTATAAAAATCTACGTTATTTTATGTGTATTCGTATATATATTTTGAAACAAATTTACATTATTTTATATGTATTTTGCATATCTATTTCAATACAAATTTACCTTATTGTATGTGCATTTTGTATATTTATTTTAATACAAATTGAAATATTTTATGTGTATTTTGGTATCAATAATTTTATAAACAAAACTAAATTTGTATAAAAAAAAATGTACAAAACACAAATAGAATAATGTAAAATCGTATCAAAATAAATACACAGAATATTAATAAAATAATGTAAATTTGAATGAAAATAAAGAAGCAAAACACCAATAAAATAACGCATTTTTTTTATTTAAAAAAATATATATACCAAAATACACATCAAAAAATGAAATTTGTATTAAAATATATATACAAAAAACACATACAATAAGGTAAATCTGTATTGAAATAGATATGCAAAATACATATAAAGCAATGTAAATTTGTTTCAAAATATGTATACGAATACACATAAAATAACGTAGATTTCTATAAAAATATATATACAAAATACACATAAAATGAAGTAAATACGTGTAAAAAATGTATACAAAATACACATAAAATAATGTAAATTCGTATCAAAATAAATAAACAAAATACCAATAAAAGAATGTGTATTTGTATAAATATAAATATACAAAATACACATAAAATAACGTAAATTTATATAAAACTATATAAAAAATACACAGAAGTAATTAAATTTGTATGAAAATATATACAAAACACACACAAAATAAGCTAAATTTGAATTGAAATATATATACAAAATACATGAAATAAAGTAAATTGGTATCAAAATATTTATACAAATACACATATAATAACGTAAATTTGTATGAAAATATATAAACAAAATACACATTAAATAATGTAAATACGTATAAAAAAATGTGTACAAAATACACATATAATCATGTAGTTCAATTTAAAATAAATAAACAAAATACCAATAAAAGAATGTGTATTTGGATAAATATAAATATGCAAAATACACATACAAAATAAACATAAAATAAGGTAAATTTGTAATGAAATATATGTACAAAATACACATAAAATAATGTAAATTTATATGAAAATATATATACAAATACACATAAAATACCATGAATTTGTATAAAATTATATATTCAAAATAAATATTAAATAATGTAAATGCGTATAAAAATATATATAAAAAGTACATATAAAATAATGTAAATTCGTATCAATATAAATCAACAAAATACCAATAAAATAATATATATTTGAATGAAAATAGATTTACAAAATACACATAACATAACTAAAATTTGTATTGAAATATATACAAAAATTCATAAAAATAATTTGAGTTTGTATGAAAATAGATATTCAAAATACACATAAAACTAGGTAAATTTCTTTTGAAATATATATACAAAATTCCCATAAAATATTGTAAATTTGTCAAAATATATAAACAAATACACATAAAACAACGTAAATTTGTATGAAAAATATTTACAAAATACACATAGAATAATGTCAGATCGTATCAAAATGAATGAGCAGAATATCAATAAAATAACGTAAATTTCTATGAAAATAAAGATGCAAAATACCCATAAAATAAAGCATATTTTTATAAAAATACATATACAAAAATACACATAGAATAATTAAATTTGTATTAAAATTAATATACAAAATGCATATACAATAAGGTAAATTTGTATTGAAAAAATATGCAAAATACACATAAAAGTGTAAATTTGTTTAAAAATCTATATACGAATACACATAATATAACGTAGATTTCTATAGAAATATATATACAAAATACACATGAAATGATGTAAATACGTATAAAAATATATATACAAAATACACATTAAATAATTTAAATTCTCGTCAAAATAAATAAACAAAATATCAATAAAAGAATGTGTATTTGTATGAAAATAGATCTACAAAATACTTATAAAATAACCTAAGTTTGTATAAAACTATATACAAAAATACACAAAAATAATTTAAATTTGTATGAAAATAAATATACAAAATACACATAAAATTAGGTAAATTTGTATTGAAATACATATACAAAATACACATAAAATAATGGAAGTTTGAATGAAAATATATAAACATATACACTTAAAATAACGTAAATTTGTATCAAATATATATACAAAATACTAATTAAATAATGTAAATATGTATAAAAAAATATATTCAAAACACAAATAGAATAATGTAAAATCGTATCAAAGTAAATACACAGAATAATAATAAAATAATGTAAATTTGTATGAAAATAAAGATGCAAAATAGCCATAAAATAACGCATTTTTTTTATAAATATGTATATACCAAAATACACATAAAATATTAAAATTTGTATTAAAATAAATATAAAAAATGCACATACTGTAAGGTAAATTTGTATTGAAATAGATATGCAAAATACATATAAAACAATGTAAATTTATTTCAAAATATATATACGAATACACATTAAATAACGTTGATTTCTATAAAAATATATACAAAATACACATAAAATGAAGTATTTGATATATATATTTTTATACTTATTTACATAATTTTATATGTATTTTAAATATATATTTTCATAGAAATTTACTCTATATGTATATGTATAGAAAATACACATGAAATAATCTAAATTCGTATCGAAATAAATGAACAAAATACAGATAAAATAATGTAATTTTGAATGAAAATATATATAGAAAATACACATAAAATAACGTAAATACAAATAAATATATACACATAAAATGATTTGAATTTGAATGAAAATAGATATAAAAATAAACTTAAAATAAGGCAAATTTATAATGAAATATATATACATAATACACATAAAATAATGTAGATTTGTTTCAAAATATATATACGAATACACATAAAATAACGTAGATTTCTATAGAAAGATATATGCAAAATACACATGAAATGTTGTAAATACGTATAAAAATATATATACAAAATACACATTAAATAATGTAAATTCGTGTCAAAATAAATAATTAAAATATCAATAAAAGAATGAGTATTTGTATGAAAATAAATATACAAAATACACATAAAATTAGGTAAATTTGTAAAGAAATACATATACAAAATACACATAAAATAATGTAAATTTTAATGAAAATATATAAACAAATACACTTAAATTAACATAAATTTATATAAATTATATATAAAAAATACTCATTAAATAATGTAAATATGTATAAAAAATATATATACAAAACACAAATAGAATAATGTAAAATCGTATTAAAATAAATACACAGAATGTAAATAAAATAATGTAAATTTGTATGAAAATAAAGATGCAAAATACCCATAAAATAACCCATTTTTTATAAATATACAAAATACACATGAAAGGATGTAAATACGTATAAAAATGTATATACAAGATACACATTAAATAATGTAAATTCGCGTCAAAATAAATAAACAAAATGTCAATAAAAGAATGTGTATTTGTATGAAAATAAATATACAAAATACACATAAGACAACATAAATTTGTATAAAACTATATACAAAAATACACAAAAATAACTTAAATTTGTATGAAAATATATATACAAAATACACATAAAATTAGGTAAATTTGTATTGAAATACATATACAAAATACACATAAAATACTGTAAATTTGAATGAAAATACATTAACAAATACACTTAAAATAACGTAAATTTGTATAAAAAAAATATATACAAAACACAAATAGAATAATGTAAAATCGTATCAAAATAAATACACAAAATATTAATAAAATAATGTAAATTTGTATGAAAATAAAGAAGCAAAATACCCATAAAATAACACATTTTTTTAAAAATATATATACAAAAATACACATAAAAAAATTTATTTGTATTAAAATAAATATACAAAATACACATACAATAAGGTAAATCTGTATTGAAATAGATATGCAAAATACATATAAAACAATGTAAATTTGTTTCAAAATATATATACGAATACACATAAAATAACGTAGATTTGTATAAAAATATATATACAAAATACACGTAAAATGAAGTAAAAACGAATAAAAAAATGTATACAAAATACACATCAAATAATGTAAATTCGTATCAAAATAAATAAACAAAATACCAATAAAAGAATGTGTATTTGTATAAATATAAATATACAAAATACACATAAAATAACGTAAATTTTTATAAAACTATATACAAAAATACACAGAAGTAATTAAATTCGTATGAAAATAGATATACAAAATACAGCTAAAATAAGCTAAATTTGAATTGAAATGTATATACAAAATACATAAAATAATGTAAATTTGTATCAAAATATTTATAAAAATACATATAATAACGAAAATTTGTTTAAAAATATATAAACAAAATACACATTAAGTAATGTAAATACGTATAAAAAATATGTACAAAATACACATATAATCATGTAATTCGTATCAAACTAAATAAACTAAATAGCAATAAAATAATGTAAATTTGTATGAGAAAACATATACAAATACATATAAAATAACGCTAATTTCTATAAAAATATATGTCCAAAAATGAACGTAAAATAAATTAACTTTGGATAAAAATATATATACAAAACACACATTAAATAATGTAAATGCGTACATAAAATAACCTAAATTTGTATAAAACTATATACAAAAATACACAAAAATAATTTAAATTTGTATGAAAAGAAATATACAAAATACACATAAAATTAGGTTAATTTCTATTGAAATACATATACAAAATACACATAAAATAATGTAACTTTGAAAGAAAATATATAAACAAATACACATATAATAACGTAAATTTGTATGAAATATATATACAAAATACACATTAAATAATCTAAATATGTATAAAAAAATATATACAAAACACAAATAGAATAATGTAAAATCGTATCAAAATATATACACAGAATATTAATAAAATAATGTAAATTTGTATGAAAATTAAGATGCAAAATACCTATAAAATAACGCATTTTTTATAAGATTATTGATACCAAAATACACATAAAATATTTGAATTTGTATCAAAATAAATATTCAAAATGCACATACAATAAGGTAAATTTGTATTGAAATAGATATGCAAAATACATATAAAATAATGTAAATTTGTTTCAAAATATATATGCGAATACACATAAAATAACGTAGATTTCTATAAAAATACGTATACAGAATACACATAAAATTAAGTAAATACGTATAAAAAAATGTATACAAAATACACATAAAATAATGTAAATTCGAATAAAGGTAAATAAACAATATACCAATAAAAGAATGTGTATTTGTATAAATATAAATATACAAAATGCACATAAAATAACGTAAATTTATATAAAACTATATACATAAAATAACGCAAATTTCTATAAAAATATATGTACAAAAATGAACATTAGATAAATTTGCATAAAAATATATATACAAAACACACATTAGATAATGTAAATGAGTATAAAAATATGTATACAAAATACCTATGAAATAATCTAAATTCGTATCGAATTAAATTAAGAAATACCAACAAAATAATGTAATTTTGGATGAAAATATATATACAAAATACACATAAAATAACCTAAATACAAATACAAATATACACATAAAATAATTTAAAATTGAATGAAATAAATATGCAAAATAAACATAAAATAAGGTAAATTTGTAATGAAATATATGAAAAAATACACATCAAATAATATAAATTTGTATGAAAATATATATACAAATACACATTAAATAACATGAATTTGTATAAAATTTGTATCAAAATATATACTTATACACACAATAAAATAACGTAATTTTTTTATGAAAATGTATATACAAAATACACATAAAATAATTTAAATACGTAGAAAAATATATATACAAAAAACACATAAAATAGTGTAAATATGTATGAAAATATATAAACAAATACACATAAAATAATGTAGATTTGGATAAAAAATATATACAAAATTAACATTAAATAGTGTAAATATATATATAAAAAAATATATACAAAAAACACATAGAATAATGTTAAATCGTATCAAAATAAATAAAGAGAATATCAATAAAATAATGTAAATTTGTATGAAAATAAAGATTCAAAATATCCATATAATAACGCATATTTGCATAAAAATATATATACAAAAATACAAATAAAATAATTAAATTTGTATTAAAATAAATATACAAAATGCACGTACAATAAAGTAAATTTGTATTGAAATAGATATGCAAAATACACATTAATAATGTAAATTTGTATCAAAATATATATACGAATACTCATAAAATAGAGTAGCTTTCTATGAAAATATACATACAAAATAGATATACAAAAAACACATATAACTAGTTAAATTTGTATTTAAATACATGTACAAAAAACACATAAAATAATGTAGATTTGTATGAAATGAAAACAAATACATTTTATATAAAATATATATACAAAATACACATAGAATAATGTAAAATAATATCAAAATAAATACACAGAATATCAATAAAATAATGTAAATTTGTATGAAAATAAAGATGCAAAATACCCATAAAATAAAGCATATTTTTATAAAAATACATATACAAAAATACACATAGATTAATCAAATTTGTATTAAAATTAATATACAAAATGCACATACAATAAGGTAAATTTGTATTGAAAGAGATATGCAAAAATACATATAAAACAATGTAAATTTGTTTCAAAATATATATACGAATACACATGAAATAACGTAGATTTCTATAAAAATATATATACAAAATACACATAAAATTAAGTAAATACGTATAAAAATAGATATACAAAATACACATAGAATAATGTAAAATTGTTTAAAAAAAAAAAAAAACAGAATATAAATAAAATAATGTAAATTTGTATGAAAATAAAAATGCAAAATACCCATAAAATAAAGCATATTTTTATAAAAATACATATACAAAAATACACATAGCATAATTAAATTTGTACTAAAATTAATATACAAAATGCATATACAATAAGGTAAATTTGTATTGAAAAAATATGCAAAATACACATAAAACAGTATAAATTTATTTCAAAATCTATATACGAATACTCATAAATCAACGTAGATTTCTATAGAAATATATATACAAAATACACATCAAATGATGTAAACACGAATAAAAAAAAAAATATATATATATATATATATATATATATATATATATATATATATATATATATATATATATATATATATATATATATATATATATATATATATATATATATATATATATATATATATATATATAAATAATGTAAACTCGCGTCAAAGTAAATAAACAAAATATCAATAAAAAAATGTGTATTTGTATGAAAATAGATATACAATATACACATAAAATCACCTAAATTTGTATAAAACTATATACAAAAATACACAAAAATAATTTTAATTTGTATGAAAATAAATATACAAAATACACATAAAATTAGGTAAATTTGTATTGAAATACATTTACAAAACACACATAAAATAATGTAAATTTGAATGAAAATATATAAACAAATACACTTAAAATAACGTAAATTTGTATAAAATATATATAAAAAATACACATTAAATAATGTAAATATGTATAAAAGAATATATACAAAACACAAATAGAATAATATAAAATCGTATCAAAATAAATACACAGAATATTAATAAAATAATGTAAATTTGTATGAAAATTATGATGCAAAATACCCATAATATAACGCATTTTTTCTAAAAATATTTATACCAAGACACACATAAAATATTTGAATTTGTATTAAAATAAATATACAAAATGCACATACAATAAGGTAAATTTGTATTGAAATAGATATGCAAAATACATATACAACCATGTAAATTTTTAAAAAAATATATATACGAATACACATAAAATAACGTAGATTTCTATGAAAATAAATATACAAAATACACATAAAATGAAGTAAATACGTATAAAAAAAGGTATACAAAATACACATAAAATAATGTAAACTTGTATCAAAATAAATAAACAAAATACTAATATATAAAGAAAGTGTATTGTATATATATAAATTTACAAAATACAAATAAAATAACGTAAATTTATATAAAACTATATGCAAAAATACACAAAAATAATTAAATTTGTGTGAAAATAGATATACAAGATACTTGTGTATTTTGTATATTTATTTTCATACAAATTGAAATTATTTTTGTTTAAATTTTATATATTTTCATACAAATTTTCGTTATTTAATGTGTATTTTGTATATTTATTTTTTCTACAAATATACGTTCTTTTATCTGAATTTTGTTTATTGAATTTGTAACGAATTTACCTTATTTTGTATATCTATTTTCATACAAATTAAAATACTTCTGTGTATTTTTGTATATATTTTATATAAATTTACGTTATTTTATGTGTATTTTTTATATTTATATTTATACAAATACACATTCTTTTATTGGTATTTTGTATATTTATTTTGATACGAATTTACATTATTTTATGTGTATTTTGTATACATTTTTTTATACGTATTTACTTCATTTTATGTGTATTTTGTATATATATATTTTTATAGAAATCTACGTTATTTTATGTGTATTCGTATATATATTTTGAAACAAATTTACATTGTTTTATATGTATTTTGCATATCTATTTCAATACAAACTTACCTTATTGAATGTGTTTTTTGTATATTTATTTTAATACAAATTTAATTTTTTCATGTGTATTTTGGTATATATATTTTTATAAAAAATGCGTTATTTAATGGGTATTTTGCATCTTTATTTTCATACAAATTTACATTGTTTTATTATTATTCTGTGTATTTATTTTGATACGATTTTACATTATTCTATTTGTGTTTTGTATATATTTTTTTATACATATTTACATTATTTAATGTGTATTTTGTATATTTTAAAACAAATTTACGTTATTTTATGCGCATCTGTTAAAATATTTTGATACAAATTTACATTATTTTATGTATTTTGTATATAAATTTCAATAAAAATTTTGTTTATTTTATGAATATTTTGTATATCTATTTTCATTTGAATCAAAATAAATAAACAAAATAGCAATAAAATAATGTAAATTCGTATGAGAAAACATATACAAATGCACGTAAAATAAAGTAAATTTGCAAATTTGTATTGAAATAGATATGCAAAATACATATAAAACAATGTAAATTTGTTTCAAAATATATATACGAATACGCATAAAATAACGTAGATTTCAATAAAAATATATACAAAATACACATAAAATGAAGTAAATACGTATAAAAAAATGAATACAAAATACACATAAAAATCGTATCAAAATAAATAAACAAAATACCAGTAAAAGAATGTGTATTTGTATAAATATAAATATACAAAATACACAAAAAATATCGTAAATTTGTATAAAACTATATACAAAAATACACAGAAGTAATTAAATTTCTATGAAAATACATATACAAAATACAGCTAGAATAAGCTAAATTTGAATTGAAAGGTACATACAAAATACATAAAATAATGTAAAACTGTATCAAAATATTTATACAAATACATATAATAACGTAGATTTGTTTAAAAATATATAAACAAAATACACATTAAGTAATGTAAATACGTATAATAAATATGTACAAAATACACATATAATCATGTAACTCGTATCAAAATAAATAAGCAAAATAGCAATAAAATAATGTAAATTTGTATGAGAAAACATATACAAATAACGCAAATTTCTATAAAAATATATGTACAAAAATGCACATAAAATAAAGTAAATTTGCATAAATATATATATACAAAACACACACTAAATAATGTAAATGCGTACATAAAATAACCTAAATTTGTATAAAACTATATACAAAAATACACAAAAATAATTTAAATTCGTTTGAAAAGAAATATTCAAAATACACATAAAATTAGGTAAATTTGTATTGAAATACATATACAAAATACACATCAAATAATGTAAATTTGAATGAAAATATATAAACAAATACACTTAAAATAACGTAAATTTGTATAAAATATATATGCAAGATACACATTAAATAATGTAAATGTGTACTAAAACAAATAGAATAATGTAAAATCGTATCAAAATAAATACACAGAATATCAATAAAATAATGTAAATTTGTATGAAAATAAAGATGCAAAATTTCCAAAAATTATCGCATTTTTTATAAAAATATATTTACCAAAATACACATAAAATATTTAAATTTGTATTGAAATAAATATACAAAATCCATATACAGTAAGGTAAATTTGTATTGAAAGAGATATTCAAAAATACATATAAAACAATGTAAATCTGTTTCAAAATATATATACGAATACACATAAAATAAAGTAGATTTCTATAGAAATATATATACAAAATACATATGAAATTATGTAAATACGTATAAAAATATATATACAAAATACATATCAAATAATGTAAATTCGTGTCAAAATAAATAAACAAAATATTATGAAAAAAATGTGTATTTGTATGAAAATAGATAATAGATAATAAATTTGTATAAAATATATATGCAAGATACACATTAAATAATGTAAATATGTATAAAAAAGTATATACAAAAAACAAATAGAATAATGTGACATCGTATCAAAATAAATACACCGAATATTAATAAAATAATGTAAATTTGTATGAAAATAAAGATGCAAAATTCCCATAAAATAGCGCATTTCTTATAAAAATATATATACCAAAATACACATAAAATATTTAAATTTGCATTGAAATAAATATACAAAATGCACATACAATAAGGTAAATTTGTATTGAAAGAGATATGCAAAAATACATATAAAACAATGTAAATTTGTTTCAAAATATATATACGAATTCAAATAAAAAAACGTAGATTTCTATAAAAATATATATACAAAATACACATAAAATTAAGTAAATACGTATAAAAAAATGTATAAAAAATACACATAAAATAATGTAATTTCGAATTAAAATAAATGAAAATTTGAATGAAAATATAAAAACAAATACACTTAAAATAACGTAAATTTGTATAAAATATATATGCAAGATACACATTAAATAATGTAAATGTGTATAAAAAAATATATACAAAAAACAAATAGAATAATGTAAAATCGTATCAAAATAAATACACCGAATATTAATAAAATAATGTAAATTTGTATGAAAATAAAGATGCAAAATTCCCATCAAATAGCGCA